>NC_134897.1:37260131-37262631 GCF_041734735.1 Babylonia areolata
CGCATGACAGACAGCTGGATCCCGAAGATGCTTTTGAATGGCCAGCTGAAGGAAGGCCACCGCGAACTTGGAAGACCCTGCAAGCGCTTCAAGCACACCTTGAATCAAACCTCAAAGCCTGTGACATAGACATCGCTTCCTGGGAAACTGGTGCCCTTGACCGCTCTCGCTGGATGATGTTGTGCTCTAGTGGCATAAAGACGTTTGAAAACAAGAGAACGCAGAATAAGAGGTGAGAGATTTTAGGGGACAGAGAGAGAGAGAGAGAGAGAGAGAGTACAAAAAATGAAAATTAGCATTGACCAAGATAATGATCAATCAATGAATGAAATGAAATTATTTAAAAAAAATATATTTAAAAAAAAATTAAATGAAAAAACACACCAAAAAATGGGGCTAGAATAAGCATGCACATATTACAAAAAAAAAAAAAAAAAAGTAACAGAAATGACGCCATTTAAATAGTTGTGGAAGCAAAAATAAAGAAAAAAAACAAGAGAGAGAGAGAGAGAGAGAGAGAGAGAACTGAATTGAATAAATGCAAGAGAGAAAGAGAGATACACAGAGAGTTTGTTTTTTTTTTGTTTGTTTTTTTTATGTCAGGGAAGACGAGACAGGAATGTTGCGACATGATATTATTGTCGCCGTGCACATGATTTATTGTCGCCCGGCGCGCGTTACTTATAACGCACGTGCGAGCCTGTTGTTTTGTGTGTCGTCTGTTTCAATTTATCGTCAGCAGCTGTAAGTTCTTATCTGACTAGTTTCTAATGTCCTTTAAAATGCGCATGATCATTTTAGGTTGTGCTTACAACGAGCCTGCGATTGCAATAAGTTAATTTCCGTGTGGATTAATATAGTGTTGTTGTTTTTGTTTTTTTTTGTTTTTGTTGTTTTAAATTTAATTTGAAACAGATACAAGGGATAGACAGACAGGCAGGCAGATATAACATAAGGACAGCCCAAAAGGAAAGAGATCACCGAGAAAGACAGAATAAGAGAGACGGACAAGAGAGAGCTGGAGAGACAGACAGACACATAGACAAGAGACAGAGACAATGAAAAGGGAGAGGCGAGAGAAAAAAAAGGAAAAAAAAAAAAAAAGAATAAATAATTGAATAAAGCCAAACGGATACAGGGACGGACAGACAGACAGCTGTGTATAGGGATAGCCAAACAGACAGCCAGAAAGACAGAGACAGGAGGAAACAGACAGACAGACAGACAGACAGAGAGGAAAACAGATCGATGGCGACTTGGCACTGCTCGCCAACGAGCGGGGGCGCGACAGCTCCCCTTGCATGTATCCCCAACATACCCCCCCACCCCCTCCCCACTCCCCATTTTGCCCGCCTCCCCTACACCCCCGACCCTGCCTCCTCCCACTCCCCCCCCCCCCCCCCCACCACCACCACCCCTACCCCCTACACACTTCTTCCTAGCCACCCCCCACATCCCACTCTCTGATCCCCCCACTCCCCCAACCTCCCGCACCCCCCCCGCACCCCCCCCCCCCCCCCAACATCAGTAGACGTTACTATATAAAGAGAGTTATAAATTTCTCTTCCTCACTCCAAGCGGTCCCATCCCCAACCCGCCCACCCACACACACACACAGACACCCCCCCCCCATCACCCCACAAGCACCCCTCCCCCTCAGCCCCTCCACACCCCCCCACCCCCACCCATTTTTGTGTTATTTTATTTTATACTATTCTTTCTTTTTTCAAAAGTCCTGGCGTTTTGAGGATGACATCGATGCTCTTGCAAGGAGTGAAGGTCGACTGGTGGGCGGGGGGCTTGGTGGAAACATCTTGACAAGGCAGCCCCCGCATTTGGCATGTAAAAAAAACAACAACAAAAAACAAGAGCCTCAAAGACAAAAACTCATGACCAACAGCACCTTCCCCAGGGACAGCTTCAGACACCAATGTCACCGGCGGGACGAGTTCAGAAACAGCAAAGACATTTCAACGACTGCATTGGCTCCATCATTATCTGGCGAAGCACAAAGGCGCCAAGTTGTGCGAGGCCAACAGGACTGCAGCAGCTGTTCAGAAGAGGCAGGCCAGAAAGTCACGGGCGAACAAGCTCCCTGACAATGATATGCCTGTCTTTGTCTGCCCCAACTGTCAGCGAACATTTCGTGCGCAGATTGGACTATTCAGCCATCTGCGCATTCACAGATAGATTCATGAGCATCCTCCCCCCCCCCACCCCACCACCACCCTCCCCCCATCCCCCAGCTGGATGACAACGATGGTCATCATCGATCTCGATGGACACACCACCATCTGGCGAAGGCTCAGAATCTGAGATCGTGGCAAAGACTCACTGACCATAAAAAAAAAATTACGAATAAATAAAAAAATAAAAAAAACGAATTAATGAATGAACACATAGATAGATTTATTATTGTTGTTATTATTGTTATTCTTATTACCATTCATGTGGTTGTTGAAAATGGTCAGTACTGAGTATCGTCCAAACAATTACAGGC
>NC_134897.1:37267631-37272631 GCF_041734735.1 Babylonia areolata
CACACACACGCATGCACGCACGCACGCACGCACACACACACACACACACACACACACACACACACACACACACACACACAACGGGGGGAAAAGAAGCAGCTGACTGGCCTCAGCGTAAATCCAAAGCGCTCCATCGCCAAGGCCTTTGAAAGTCTCACCCAACATTTGTGTGAAATGAAATGAAATTATCAGACAGAAAAAGTAGATAAATAAGTGAATGAATAAATATGTGGAGTGATGGCCTGGAGGTAATCCGTCCGCCTAGGAAGCGAAAGAATCTGAGTGAGCTGGTTCGAATCACGACTCAGCCGCCGATATTTTTCCCCCCCTCCACTAGACCTTGAGTGGTGATCTGGACGCTAGTCATTCGGATGAGACGATAAACCGAGGTCCCGTGTACAGCATGCACTTAGCACACGTAAAAGAACCCACGGCAACAAAAAGGTTGTTCCTGGCAAAATTCTGTAGAAAAATCCACTTCGATAGGAAAAAACAAATAAAACTGCACGCAGGAAAAAATAACAAAAAAAATGGGTGGCGCTGTAATATAGCGAGGCGCTCTCCCTGGGGAGAGCAGCCCGAATTTCACACAGAAAAATCTGTTGTGATAAAAAGAAATACAAATACAAATATATAAGGGCATTGTATTGTATTGTATTGTATGGTACTGCTTGACATATCCATACGAGCATACCATCAAAGAAGTTGTTGATCGATGGGTAAGACTGGTGTGGGACAAAAATGACGAAATGTTCCGTGATGACAACCATGCGAAAAGCTTGCGGGAGGTGGGCGTGGAGGTGGGATGGGGGTTGACCTTGTAATGGAAAGCATAGACACTGTATGCCCTGCACTACAAGGGCTTTAACTGGAATAGATGTTGTGTCTAAGAAGTTTGACTGCAAGTGATGCATTATACTAGATGTTGTGTCTAAGAAGGTTGACTACAAGTGATGTATTATTCTCGATGTGTCTAAGAAGGTTGACTCTACAAGTAATGTATTATTCTATATGCTGCTTCTAAGAAGGTTGACTACAAGTGATGTATTATACTAGATGTTGTGTCTAAGAAGGTTGACTACAAGTGATGTATTATACTAGATGTTATGTCTAAGAAAGTTGACTACAAGTGATGATATTGTACCATATATTGTATCTAAGAAGGTTGACTACAAGTGATGTATTATTCTAGATGTTGTGTCTAAGAAGGTTGAGTGCAAGTGATGTATTATACTAGATGTTGTGTCTAAGAAGGTTGACTCTACAAGTAATGTATTATTTTAGATGTTGTGTCTAAGAAGGTTGACTACAAGTAATGTATTATACTAGATGTTGTGTGTAAGAAGGTTGACTACAAGTAATGTATTATACTTGATGTTGTGTCTAAGAAGGTTGAATCTACAAGTAATGTATTATACTAGATGTTGTGTGTAAGAAGGTTGACTACAAGTGATGTATTATACTAGATGCTGTGTGTAAGAAGGTTGATTACAAGTGATGTATTATACTAGATGTTGTGTGTAAGAAGGTTGACTACAAGTGATGTATTATACTAGATGTTGTGTGTAAGAAGGTTGACTACAAGTGATGTATTATACTAGATGTTGTGTCTAAGAAGGTTGACTACAAGTGATGTATTATTCTAGATGTTGTGTCTAAGAAGGTTGAGTGCAAGTGATGTATTATACTAGATGTTGTGTCTAAGAAGGTTGACTACAAGTAATGTATTATACTAGATGTTGTGTCTAAGAAGGTTGGCTACAAGTAATGTATTATACTTGATGTTGTGTCTAAGAAGGCTGACTCTACAAGTAATGTATTATACTAGATGTTGCTTCTAAGAAGCTTGACTACAAGTAATGTAATGTACTAGATGTTGTGTCGAAGAAGGTTCACTACAAGTAATGTATTTTACTAGATGTTGTGTCTAAGAAGGCTCACTACAAGTGATGTATTATAAATTTGCAAATTCAATAATTACCGAAAGCGTTTTTATTGTTACTGTCTATGTTGTTTTTCGTTGTTGATTATTATGTGTGTGTTTTGTTTTTGGTTTTTTTGCTTGTTTGTTTGTTTGTTTGGTTTGGGGTTTTTTGTTGTTGTTTGGGGGTTTTTTTTGTTTGTGTGTGTTTTGTTTTTGTTTTTGGGGGGTGGGCCTGGGTGGGGGTGGGGGGGGGGGGGGGTTGTTGTATTTTTGTATTGGTTTTGGTTTTCGTGTGTTCGTTTTGGCTGGTTTGTCTGCTTGCAAGTTGTTGTTTTTATGGTTTTGTTTTGTTTGTTTGTGTGTGTGTGTGTGTGTGTGTGTGTGTGTGTGTGTGTGTGTGTGTGTGTGTGTGTGTGTGTGTGTGTGTGTGTGTGTGTGTGTGTTGTTGTTGTTGTTGTTTGTAGACAGGGGGACGGAGTGGTCAGGTCAGTACATCAGTCTGTCAAAACACATCATGTCACAGCTAAACAAAAAACAAAACAAAAAAAAATCGCATTTACTTCAAACTTATTTTGATGAACAGTTCCTCTTCGTCAGTAGCAAACGTAAATTTAGACTCAGGGTAGGCTATCCCTTCCTACCCCCTTTTTGACTCACTTGTGTAAACAAAGTGAGTCTATGTTTTAACCCGGTGTTCGGTTGTCTGTGTGTGTGTGTGTGTGTGTGTGTGTGTGTGTGTGTGTGTGTGTGTGTCTGTGTGTGTGTGTCTGTGTGTCTGTGTGTCCGTGGTAAACTTTAACATTGACATTTTCTCTGCAACTACTTTGTCAGTTGACACCAAATTTGGCATAAAAATAGGAGAAATTCAGTTCTTTCCAGTCATCTTGTTTAAAACAATATTGCGCTTCTGGGATGGGCACAAAAAAAAAAGAAAAAAAAGAATGAAGCCTAATTATATGCAAACTGCATTTACTGTTATATTTATATTTTTTGTATTCTCTAAACTTGGCACTTTGATCTGATATTCTGACCCAACAGCTAGAGCAGTCATTATTATCATTTTTGGCTCAAACAGGAACTTCTTTTGCTAAGCATGGAAGCTTTATTTATTTTGCAAACGTTTTGGTTCAGATGGAAAAAAAGGGAAATTACTATGTAATGCTAGTGGAGTTCATTTGCTTTAAACTGATCTTTCTCATCTTAAACATTACATTTTGAAACAAGAGAGGCAAGGCCTTCAAGACTCACTTGTGATGCACTTTTTTTTTTTTTTTAAATGCAAGCTTTTTATGTATTGAGTATAATTTCAAAATGTAATGTTTAAGATGAGAAAGATCAGTTTAAAGCAAACTAAGTTCCCCAGCAGAGTAATTTCCCTTGTTTTACTGCCGACACCAAAACGTTTGCAATAAATAAAACTTCCACGCTTAGCAAAAGTAGTTCCTGTTTGAACAAAAAATGACAATAATGACAGATCTTTTGTTGGGTCGAATATCAGATCAAAGTGCCAAGTTTAGGGAATACAAAAAATATAAATATAACAGTATATGCATTATACTCAACACATAAAAAGCTTGGATTTTTTAAAAAGTGTATCAAGTGAGTCGTGAAGGCCTTGCCTTTCTTGTTTTTCTTTGCATCCATGTTGTTGAAGGCGAAAATCTACTCTCCTGTCTGGTTTTTTTTTCACACAGTTTTAAAGGATTACTTTTAAAAAAATTAAAATAAAAATGTTCATCGATCTCCTGAGCAGAAAAGAATGGCGGTTTGACATTTTCCTTCTTAAAAAAAAAAAAAAAAAAAGAAAGAAAGAAAGAAAGGTGGGGATGGGCAGGGGGGGGAGGAGGGCGGGTGTCAAGTGGGGAGGGTGGGAGGGGGGAAAGGCGTGGGGGAGGGTTGGGGGGGGGCCCGGGGGGCGGGGTGTTAGTCTCTCAAGGCCTGAGCCCCAGCGCGCTGGGATTATGCGCGAAGAAGATGTCGTATCTGATACTATTTTTCTTCCTCTGTGTGTGTGTGTGTGTGTGTGTGTGTGTGTGTGTGTGTGTGTGTGTGTGTGTGTGTTCAAGCTGATTTTGGTATATAGCTGTATGTGGGATCAGTCAGCCAGCACGCGTCCAGAACCTCCCTGAGAGAGAAACTGTCAAACTTGAAAAAACCCTTCTACTTCATCAACAGCCTTTTGGTGTTGGTAGACCCGTTAGATCAGGTCGTCGGCTGGCCGGCCTATAAACATCAAAGCAACAATTGTCGTGGAAAGGTTTGCAAGAAGAAAAACAAAAGAGGCAACGCCTTCAAGACTCACTTGTGATACACTTTTTAAAAAAAATCCAAGCTTTTTATGTATTGTGTATAATTTCAAAATGTAATGCTTAAGATGAGAAAGATCAGTTCAAAGCGAATTAAGTCCCCTAGTATTAATTACAGAGTAATTTCCCTTTTTTACTATCTGCACCAAAACGTTTGCAAAATAAAGAAAACTTCCATGCTTAGCAAAAGAAGTTCCTGTATGAATAAAAAATGATAATAATGACTGCTCTTGTTGTTGGGTCAGAATATCAGATCAAAGTGCCAAGTTTAGAGAATACAAAAAATATAAATATAACAGTAAATGCAGTTTGCATATAATTAGGCTTTATTTTTTTATTTTTTTTGTGCCCATCCCAGAGGCGCAATATTGTTTTAAACAAGATGACTGGAAATAACTGAATTTGTCCTATTTTTATGCCTAATTTGGTGTCAACTGACAAAGTATTTGCAGAGAAAATGACAATGTTAAAGTTTACCACGGACACACACACACACACACACACACACACACACACACACGCACACACAGACAACCGAACACTGGGTTAAAACATAGACTCACTTTGTTTACTCAAGTGAGTCAAAAAAACAGAAGAAAATTATTGAAAAAAAAAAAAAAAAAAATGTTGAATGCCTCTTCTATGCTCTGTCTGACTGCAACATTTCTGAGTGCGAAGTGGAATAATCAGGAAGTAAGCAGTTTGTTAACAGTGTTAAATGGTTTGTGAGTGTGTGTGTGTGTGTGTGTGTGTGTGTGTGTGTTTGACCT
>NC_134897.1:37282631-37290131 GCF_041734735.1 Babylonia areolata
AGAGAGAGAGAGAGAGAAGAGGATAGACAAGCGGATAGACAGGCAGACAGGCAGACGGAGCAAGCAAAAGAGGGTGAAAGAAATAAAAAGAAAGAAAGAAAGGAAAGGAAGGAAGGAAGGAAAGAAAGGAAGGAAAGAAAGGAAGGAAGGAAGGAAAGAAAGGAAGGAAGGAAAGGAAAGAAAGAGAGGAAGGAAAGAAAGGAAAGGAAGGAAGGAAAGAAAGAGAGGAAGGAAGAAAGAAAGGAAGGAAGGAAGGAGAGAAAGAGAGGAAGGAAGAAAGAAAGGAAAGAAAGAAAGGAAAGAAAGAAAGGAAGGAAGGAAGGAGGGAAGGAAGGAAAGAAAGAGAGGAAGGAAGAAAGAAAGGAAAGAAAGGAAGGAAGGAAAGAAAGAAGGAAAGAAAGGAAAGGAAAGAAAGAAAGGAAAGAAGGAAAGAAAGGAAAGGAAAGAAAGAAAGGAAAGAAAGAAAGGAAAGAAAGGAAGGAAAGAAGGAAAGAAAGGAAAGAAGAAAGAAAGGAAAGAAAGGAAAGAAAGAAAGGAAGGAAGGAAGGAAGAAAGGAAGGAAAGAAAGAAAGGAAAGGAAAGAAAGAAAGGAAGGAAGGAAAGGAAAGAAAGAGAGGAAGGAAGAAAGAAAGGAAAGGAAGAAAGGAAAGAAGGAAAGGAAAGAAGGAAAGAAAGGAAAGGAAGGAAGGAAGGAAAGAAAGAAAGGAAAGAAAGGAAAGAAAGGAAGGAAGGAAAGAAAGAAAGGAAAGAAAGGAAGGAAGGAAAGAAAGAGCTGCAAATAATTTGACATCCCCGAAACACAAACACTCAAAACATAGACGAGTGCACGCGCGTGCACACTGAGAGAGGGAGAGGGAAGGGCGGGGGGTGGTGGGGGGGGGGGGGGAGAGGGGTGCGAGCAGAGGGAAGGGAGGGGGTGGGGTTGGTGTGGGGGTGGGGTGCGGGCATGCTCACAAACAGTATCAAGGTGATGAGAAAGAGAGACAGTGAGAGACAGACAGACAGACAGACAGACAGGACAGACACAGACAGGAGGAGACTGAGAGCAGAAACAGAGGAATGGAATTTGTTCAATGTCCACGCCCCGGAAAACGGAGTATGGCTGCCTACATGGCGGGGGGGGGGGGTAAAAAGGGTCGTGCACGTAAAAGCCCACTCGTGTACATATGAGTGAACGTGGGAGTTGCAGCCCACGAACGAAGAAGGAGGAGAAGAAGAAGTTCAATGACCCGTCACACGCACTGGTGACTGAAGGCATGTTGTTAAAGTTTCACATTCAAAATGTTATCGTTTATTGAAAGGTAGGAGAGGAGGGGTGTATGTGTGTGTGTGGGGGGGGGGGGGTGAATGATGAGGTGGGCCGGGGAAGAACCAGGTAGAAGAAGAGTGGAGCCAAATATTATTTAGATGAAGCTTAAAGGCTTTATATGGATACATACACACGTTTCTCTCGGACTATTGGTTCCCTATGGTTTGCCCCATAAGCAAAGCAGTTTGGAAATATGGAAGCGGCAGAGGGCAGAGAGAAAGAGGATGATGAGGAACGAAGAGACAGACAGACAGACAGACAGACAGACAGACAGACAAACAGACAGACAGACGGACTGACAGACAGACCTCAGAAAGCATACAGACGGAAGTGGCGCCAGGTTGAAAGGCTTTCAAAATGCCGTCCAAATCTCTCACCAGTCATCTCTCGCCATTCTCTGCATCACGGCTCAAAAAAAACAACAACAAAAAACAAACAAAAAAACCCAGCTTTCTTTCCTGACACACAAACATCCTGAAAGTCACTTCCGTGATGTCTGTGATAGATTGAACAGCAAGCATTGTGTGGTAAGCGGCACGGTGTTCGCGCGGGCACGCACACACACACACACACACACACACACACACACACACACACGGACACACACGCGTGCGCGCGCGCACACATACACACACACACGTACGCACACATACGCGCGCACGCATTCACATACGCACACGCACGCACGCACACACATTCACACACACACGCACGCACGCACGCACGCACCCACACACACACACGCACACACGCACGCACCCTCCCCCCCCCTCTTCACACACACACACACGCACACACACGCACCCTTCCCCCCATCCTCCCACACACACACACACGCACGCATGCACGCACGCACCCTCTCCCCCATCTTCACACACACACACACACACACACACACACAAACGCACGCGGCATTATCAAAGAACGCCCTACCATTACCATGATCCTGGAATTATTGCTGCGAACTGTCAATGTTCAACTACTTCACGGATGCTCACCTTCTGTCAAGTTTGCCCACATTTCCAAGGCAAGGAACAAGGCAACATTGGAGGTACATCTGTTTCTCTTCCAACTCGACAACTTGAGACGCCATTGCAGGAACATATTTTTACCAAAGGACGGTGGAATAAAACCATGTCGTGTGGTGGCGAAAATCTCTGTCTTTTTCCTCTTCTTCGTTCGTGAGCTGCAACTTCCACGTTCACTCGTATGTATGACCGTTTTTACCCCGCCAGGAAGGCAGCCATACTCCCTATTCGGGGGTGTGCATGCTGGGTATGTTCTTGTTTCCACAACCCACCGAACGCTGACATGGACTACAGGATCTTTAACGTGCGTATTTGATCTTCTGCTTGGGTATACACACGAAGGGGGTTTCAGGCACTAAGCAGGTCTGCACATAATTATGTTGACCTAGGAGATCGGAAAAAAAAATCTCCACCCTTTACCCACCAGGCGCCGTTACCGAGATTCGAACCCGGGACCCTCAGATTCAAAGTCCAACGCTTTAATCACTCGGCTATTGCGCCCGTCAAAAATGGAAATCTTAGTCGGTTCCCAGATGAAAAAAACAACAACACAAAACAAACAAACAAAAATACAAATAAATAAATAAAATAAATGATTTTTTTTTTTAACCGCCACAGAACACCACTGATAGAATGTTCAACAGCAGTGCCGTGTCTCCTCCAGAGTGTAGCCCCGATTTATGCTGGCGGTCCAACATTGATTAGAGCAGTCCCTGCTGATGATTGACTAGCCACGGAGCTGGTAGTATCGCCAGATGAGTGGCATGGAAAGACGCTTCGCTAGATAAGGCAGCAAATAAACTTTGAATAGAATAAGATATAATGAAATGATAAAAGAAAAGAAAAGAAAAAAAGATTTTTAACACAAAATAAAATAAACAAAGACTGACTGCCGGGGTTATAACAACTTGCTGTCTTGCTTGCTTCAAACTAAACTTTGATTTGCTCAAATAAACTTGGCAATGCCACGAACACGCTATCGCAACATCTGAAACTTCCGTGACTCTTAGACGATTTATTCACGCTCGGATACCAGGGAGCAACCAGGGTGAGAAATGCGGGCTGATGCAGACACAGAGATCTATCCGTCTGTCAACGACCGTGCACAATCGCGAAATGACAAGACGTGCACAAGACCGAAAAATGTCGATAGTGAAGCCTACACAGACAGAAAGACAGACAGACAGACAGGCAGACAGCTTGCTTGACAGGTGATTGAGGGTGAGCGTGCGTGCGTGTGCGTTTCTCTGTGTGTGTGTGTGTGTGTGTGTGTGTGTGTGTGTGTGTGTGTGTGTGTGTGTGTGTGTGTGTGTGTTGTGTGTTGTGTTGTGTTGTGTTTGTATGCGCATGTGTGTGTTAAGTGGCCGTGTGTCTTTGTGTATGTTTGTGTGTGTGAATGCGCGCACGTGTGTGTGTGTGTGTGTGTGTGTGTGTGTGTGTGTGTGTGTGTGTGTGTGTTTGTTTGTTCATCGTGTGTGTGTGTGCGGCCGCGCATCTACGTGTGTGCGTGTGCGTGTGTGCGTGTGCGTGTGCGTGTGAGCGTGTAGCAGCAGTAATATTTATCAATTTCCCGTCTTACCATTCAAAGTATAGGCTTCTGTATTGCACTGTACTGCATTGTGCTCTACCGAAATGTAGTGTTGTGTAACTTACTGTATTGCACTGTACTGCACTGATCTGTATTGTACTGTGCACTGCATTGCTGTACTGATATGTACTGCATTGTCCTGCACTGTACTGTACTGTATTGTAATGTACTGTGCACTGCATTGCTGTACTGTACTGTACTGAGTTGTACTGAACTGTACTGTGCACTGCATTGCTGTACTGATATGTACTGCATTGTCCTGTACTGTACTGTATTGTATTGTACTGTGCTCTGCATTGCTGTACTGATATGTACAGCATTGTCCTGTACTGTACTGTACTGTACTGTACTGCACTGTACTGCATTGTTCTGTGCTGTAATGTACTGTACTCTACTGTACTGTGCTCTGCATAGCTGTACTGACATGTACTGCACTGTAATGCACTGTGGTACACTATCTTATGAGAGAGAGAGAGAGAGAGTTGGGGGGGGGGGGAGGGGGAGAAAATCTTACGTCCTAGAAATTGCCCAAGATATGTAACACTCAGTCCAAAAGTGCAGTTCTCCTCCACGCGTTATGACTCGAAAAACAAAGTGAGTCTGTATTATCACCGTTTAGTAATACACGACTCTAAGGACGCAACTATTTTATAGGATACGATAGTGGTTATATGAATACGATAGGGGTTATAACGTACGATAAAGGATATAAGAAAAAAAATAAATAAATAAATAAAATATTTTTAAAAATCAGTCAGAGAATTTGATCAGTTTACGCCATGACGGGCACAATAGCCGAGTGGTTAAAGCGTTGGACTTTCAATCTGAGGGTCCCGGGTTCGAATCTCGGTAACGGCGCCTGGTGGGTAAAGGGTGGAGATTTTTCCGATCTCCCAGGTCAACATAATTATGTGCAGACCTAGCAAGTGCTTGAACCCCCTTCGTGTGTACACGGCTAACAGAATATCAAATACGCACGTTCAAGATCCTGAAATCCATGTCAGCGTTCGGTGGGTTATGGAAACAAGAACATACCCAGCATGCACATCCCCGAAAACGGAGAATGGCTGCCTATGTGGCGGGGTGAAAACGGTAATGCACGTAAAAGCCCGCTCGTGTATATACGAGTGAACGTGGGAGTTGCAGCCCACGAACGAAGAAGAAGAAGATCAGTTTATGCCGAACGAGCCAGCACGCCACATTTCAAGTTATGTGACAGCCATGAAATCCTTGCTGTCAATGAAGCGGTCTTCTTCTTCTTCTTCTTCTTCTTCGTTCGTGGGCTGCAACCCCCTCTTTCACTCGTATGCACACGAGTGGGCTTTTACGTGTATGACCGTTTTTACCCCGCCATGCAGGCAGCCATACTCCGCTTTCGGGGGTGTGCATGCTGGGTATGTTCTTGTTTCCATAACCCACCGAACGCTGACATGGATTACAGGATCTTTAACGTGCGTATTTGATCTTCTGCTTGCATATACACACGAAGGGGGTTCAGGCACTAGCAGGTCTGCACATGTGTTGACCTGGGAGATCGTAAAAATCTCCACCCTTTACCCACCAGGCGCCGTCACCGTGATTCGAACTCGGGACCCTCAAATTGAAAGTCCAACGCTTTAACCACTCGGCTATTGCGCCCGTCAATGAAGCGGTCGAGCGGGAAAAGGAAAACAAAAAGATTCTCTTCCCCAGAAATGAGACGGCTGTCTTCTTTCAACGCGTTCCGCGTGGCTGACTCGCTGGAAAGTTGAACATGTTTTTAAAACGCCTTGCCAAACGGGTCAGCGTAATTATTTTATTGCAAGCACTTCATTCAAAGGAGTAGGTGGGGGGAGGGGGGGGAGGGGGTGGAGAGAGAGAGAGAGAGAGAGAGAGACAGACAGACAGACAGAGAGACAGGGAGAGAAAAGAGAGAAACACAGAGAGACAGATAGAGAGACAGAGACACAGACAGACAGACAGACAGAGAGAGAGATAAGAGAAAGAGACACAGAGAGAGAAGAGAGAGAGAGAAACACAGAGAGACAGAGAGAGAGACAGAGACAGACACAGACAGACAGACAGACAGACACACACACACACACACACACACACACACACACACACAGAAGAGAGAGAGAGGCAGAGAGAGACACAGAGAGAGAGAGAGAGAGAGAGAGAGAGAGACCGAGAGACAGAGACAGAGACAGAGACAGAAGAGACAGACAGACAGACAGACAGAGACATAGAAACAGAGAGAGACACAAAAAGACACAGTCACACGTTTCGATTTCTGTAGATCGATTTAAGCTCATCGAAAACTAGGACTAGTCTCTGGTAGTGTTGGACAGCCAGACAAGTTTTAGTTCTCTGACTGGAAACCCAGCAAGCGTCTATTGTGGGTGGATGGTAAAGATAGCGGCTCCACATAGTGTATCTCCCTGTCTCATAGTTCCACATAGTCTTGTCTCCAGGTTCCGCATAGTGTGCCTTCCATCTCCTGGTTCCACATGGTGTGTCTTGCATCTCCCGGGTCCGCATAGTGTGTCTTCCATATCATGGTTCCACATAGTGTGTCTTCATCTCCTGGTTCAACGTGTCTTGCATCTCCTGGTTCCACATGGTGTGTCTTCCATCTCCTGGTTCCACATAGTGTGTCTTCCATCTCCTGGTTCCACATAGTGTGTCATCATCTCCTGGTTCAACGTGTCTTGCATCTCCTGGTTCCACATGGTGTGTCTCCCATCTCCTGGTTCATCATAGTGTGTCTTCCATCTCCTGGTTCCACATAATGTGTCTTCCATCTCCTGGATCCACATAGTGTGTCTTGCATCTCCTGGTTCCACATGGTGTGTCTTGCATCTCCTGGTTCCACATGGTGTGTCTTCCATCTCCTGGTTCAAGATGGTGTGTCTTCCATCTCCTGGTTCCACATAGTGTGTCTTGCATCTCCTGGTTCCACATGGTGTGTCTTGCATCTCCTGGTTCCACATAGTGTGTCTTGCATCTCCTGGTTCCACATAGTGTGTCTTCCATCTCCTAGTTCCACATGGTGTGTCTTGCATCTCCTGGTTCATCATAGTGTGTCTTCCATCTCCTGGTTCCACATAGTTAGATTTCCATCTCCTGGTTCCACATAGTGTTTCTTCATCTCCTGGTTCAACGTGTCTTGCATCTCCTGGTTCCACATGGTGTGTCTTCCATCTCCTGGTTCCACATAATGTGTCTTCCATCTCCTGGTTCCACATAGTGTGTCTTCCATCTCATGGTTCCACATAGTGTGTCTTCCATCTCATGGTTCCACATAGTGTGTCTTCCATATCATGGTTCCACATAATGTGTCTCCCATCTCCTGGTTCCACATAGTGTGTCTTCCATCTCCTGGTTCCACATAGTGTGTTTTCCATGTCATGGTTCCACATAGTGTGTCTTCCATCTCCTGGTTCCACATAGTGTGTCTTCCATCTCCTGGTTCCACATAGTGTGTCTTCCATCTCCTGGTTCCACATAATGTGCCTTCCATCTCCTGATTCAACGTCTTCCATCTCCTGGTTCCAAATAGTGTCTTCCATCTCCTGGTTCCACATAGTGTTTCT
>NC_134897.1:37295131-37297631 GCF_041734735.1 Babylonia areolata
GTGGAGAGGGGTGGTGGCCAGGTCAGCAGCGGTGCCCCAACGGTCTGAACCCAGACTACGGGAGAGAGAGAGACAGAGAGAGACCTTTAAAATAATGTTTACTGTACATTTGAGTGTATTTGAATGTCATGTGTGTACTTCTATAACTTTTCCAGTATTGTGATTTCATTTCTCTTTGCCCTGAGGGCTGGATGTGAAGAAGAAAAAAAAAAAGCATGTGCATGCTTATTCCACTTCCCTCATTAAAAAAAAAGTTCGTTCGTTCGTTCGTTCTCTCTCTCTCTCTCTCTCTCTCTCTCTCTCTCTGTGTCTCTCTGTTTCTTTCTTTCTTTCTTTCTTTGTCTCTGCCACCTACCTATTGGCTTCTTGCAGGGCCAAGTTGTTGGGTTGTTTTTGTTTGGGTTTTTTTTCCAGCAGCCGTTATAGTCCGAAACTGGTTTCTTGTTTTCCGCCCTGATAGTTTCCGCTGAAAGCTGTCATCGTCACTGAACTGTGGTGTGAACACAACGTTTTACCGCAGTACAGTACTGTTCCTATTGTTCTTATTGTTGCCTATATAGTCCAGTCGATCGCAGAGTGACATGTATATATATATTTTTTTTTTAATAAAAAATTCACTTATAATATTTTAAAAGGAATGCATCACATCACATCCTGTTCTTTGTGTTCCACACAAGCAACAAATTAATATCCACATTCCTTCCTCTGCGTAGACTGGGGGAGTGAACGTCCATGCCTTAACTGTTGTAAACACTACTCATTCCGTCTTGAGGGGGCGTAGATGGGGGGCGGGGGGGGGGGGCCGGATTGTGAATATTGCCTCCACACTGTCGTCATTTTCTCGTTGTTATGAAGCATGGGCTACCAGTAACTGCCGTGCGATTCTAGTCCGCGATTTAACCCTGCCGTCTCAGAGAATTGTTGGGGGGTTTTTTGTTTTGTTTTTTTGTTGTTTTTTTTTGGTTTTGTTTTTTTTCCACCAGCGAATCCCCCGAAAGTGTCCATCACATACATGATCGAAAAAAGGACCTGAGCTGAGAAGGATACACAGGGCCGGTAATTCTTCTTCGTCCTCTTCTCCTTCTTCTCTCCCTTTCACTCTCCCCCCCCCCCCCCCCCCCCCCCCCCCCCCCCCCCCCCCCCCCCTTCACTCTGTGAATGCTCAAGAGTTGGGGAGAGACACACAGAGAAAAAAAAAACTGTTCACCAGATTCCTCAGGTCTGAGTCTGTCGGTTGTGTGTGTGTTGTCAAAAGCCTGCGGCAGGTCTCTGCAAAAATGGAGTTTTGGCCCAAGGTCCAGGTTGACACAAAAAGCGAAAAAAAAAAAAAAAAAAAAAGTGGACAAACACTTTCCTTCTCGACCGGCTCGTTTCTCTCTACGCACCATCAAGTCCACTTTACAACTGAACTTGGAAAGTCGTGAGTTCTGGAAAATATCTTCTCGGTAGGTGTGTGCCCACTGTCCACTGTGTATCCGGCCGGCTGAGCCAAAAACGGCGCTTTGCTTTGTCTTCTTCACTGATGCTGTCTTCCCCTCCCCACCCCCCCGGACAAAAGAAGTTGAGCAGTTGAAGACAACGTTTGCTTCTTTTCACGCTGATAACGTATTGCACGTGCAACACGTCTGGAAACGGGATCACGCTGCATGACACGTATTATAACGAAGTTCCCTTACATTAATTTAAAAAAACAAACAAAACAAAAAAAAGAACCGTTGGCTCTTGGATGAAACTGGTAAATAAATAAATAAATAAATAAATAAATTGAAAAAAGTGGGGGGGGGGGGGGGGGAGAATAGCTAGTTTTTGTTTGTTTGTTTGTTTTTATAATCACTATACTGGGAATCACCAGCATCCCTCGAAGTGAAGGTACCGAATACATCAGTTGGCTGCTCAGCTTGAAAAAGAAGAAGAAGAAGAAGAGGCGAAAATGGTTGGGGAGGAAGGGTTTGTTCTGAAAACGTGCTGCACATAATTATAAAATAATGAAGTTGGTTCGGTGGTTTAAAAAAAAAAAAGAAAAAAAAGAAAGAAAAAAAAAAGGAGAAGGAAAAAAAATCATGTAATCAATATATATTGAATATGAGCACACTTCCGAAAAATTGCTGACTCGGCATAATCTGGTGCTCTGTGTTGATAATTCATGAGTGTATATGTCTGTCTGTCTGTCTGTGTGTCTCTCTCTACCACACACACACACACACACACCACATACACGCACGCCCTGATACACATTGACACTGACGCACAAAACACACACACACACACACACACATTCACACACACACACACACACACACACACACACACAGACACTCACACACACACATACACACTTCTTTTGTATCATTACTACTTTCAATTCAGTACAGTTCCGACACAACTGTAAAGGCTGACTCAAGAGCAACAGCATTGAGTTTCCAGATGGAGTGAAGTACTTCACCTCACGTACTTCAAGGCCCAGCTGTTTCCCCTATCATGCTGTATCCTAGCCTGCTAA
>NC_134897.1:37302631-37315131 GCF_041734735.1 Babylonia areolata
GAGCTTAATCCAGTTATAAAACAGTAAAGGAAATTATAACGTGTATTTCAAAGAAAAACTGAAAAGCGCTATTTCCGGTAAAAGAAATTATAACGGGTATTTTGAAGAAAAACTAAGAAGCGCTATTTCCAAATAAGAGACACCGTATGATGAAATTATTATTTTGTAATAAATTCTTCTCATGTCAGATGATGAAAACAATGCTGATTCATAACAGATGGCACTGTTTATAAAGACAAATGACTGACATTTGTGTGATCACAGACCCTGCTAAGTGCCATGTAAATATTGCACAGTACTTCACCGAACTATGTCTCCAGCAAAGTGAAATTCAGTATATATATATATATATATATATATATATATACTGAAGTGAAATTCACTTGCGAACTTTGCACTGAAAGAAAAACAAACCTGCCTCTACTGCACCTGTCATTGCGTAAATTCATAGAACCAAATTTTCGCACATACTTCACTGTGAAACGTTTCTTTCATCATGACTAGGGACCAAAACTTTTTTTTTTTTTTTTACTTTCACATGCAAATCTTATTAGGCAGATCTCTTCTCGGATGAGATCCCCCCCCCCACCCTCCTCTGTCAGGTCCATCTCCTAAGCACACGGCTCCCTTGTCAGCCACAAGTCTTTCTTGAAGAGATTTCCATCAAAAACCAAACTCTTTGATCTAGCTCCTTAATAATTGTGAGCGCTCTGTTGATGGTCTGAACTTTTTCTTCAAAATGTTGTTGACCCGAATTCAGTTTTTTTTTCGCCATTTTAATTGCTTCACATCCCTTCTTTACTTCTTCTTCCTTCCATGGCAACAGGACTGCTTTGAAAAATTCTCTCATTTTCAACACAGGTTGCTTGCTTTGATTGCATTGTGGCATGGTGGCCAAAACTGGTGGGTCAGTTTTGTGTCTGTGGATGAATGGCTTTTTTGTTTGTTTGTTTGTTTTGCTTTTTTGACTCACTTGTGTAAACAAAGTGAGTCTATGTTTTAACCCGGTGTTTGGTTGTCTGTGTGTGTGTGTGTGTGTGTGTCCGTGGTAAACTTTAACATTGACATTTTCTCTGCAAATACTTTGTCAGTTGACACCAAATTAGGCATAAAAATAGGAAAAATTCATTTCTTTCCAGTCATCTTGTTTAAAACAATATTGCACCTCTGGGATAGGCACAAACAAAAATTAAAAAATGAAGCCTAATTATATGCAAACTGCATATACTGTTATATTTATATTTTTTGTATTCTCTAAACTTGGCACTTTGATCTGATATTCTGACCCAACAACAAGAGCAGTCATTATTATCATTTTCTGTTCAAACAGGAACTTCTTTTGCTAAGCATGGAAGTTTTATTTATTTTGCAAACGTTTTGGTGCAGATAGTAAAGAAGGGAAATTACTCTGTAATTAATGCTAGGGGACTTAATTTGCTTTAAACTGATCTTTCTCATCTTAGACATTACATTTTGAAAGTATACTCAATACATAAAAAGCATGGATTTTTTTTTTTTTTTTTTTTTCCAAGTGTATCACAAGTGAGTCTTGAAGGCCTTGCCTCTCTCGTTTTTTTTGTTGGTTTTTTTTTTCACATGCAAAATTTCACATGAATTCTTAGCATGCAAATTTCGGGGAGGGGGGTTGGTGGGGGGGAGGGGGGAGTGGGGGGGGGGGGTTCACGTCGAAGGAAATTCACCTCAATGAAGACAAATTTGTGTGATGACAGACAGACAGTACTTGTGCTTGCGTGTGTTTCCAGAGTACTTCACCAAGCCAGACCTCCCTAGCAAAGTGCAGAAACAGCTGGAGGACAGGCAGACTGTCATGAAACAGAACCAGATGCTGCAGAAAATTTAAGAGAGTGGTTACTGGTGGTGGTGGCGGTAGCGGTGCTGCTGCTGCTGCTGCTGCCAACCTTCAGACTCTGTGTGTGTCTGTGTTCCTTGTCATCACTCTGCAACTTTCTCTGTGGATTATATGTGTGTGGGTGTGTGTGGGTATGTGTGTGTGTAGCTGTGTTCGTGCTCATGGCATCATCACCTCTAGCTCTCTCTCTCTCTCTCTCGTTCTCTCTCTCT
Organism: Babylonia areolata; assembly: GCF_041734735.1. Taxonomy (NCBI): domain Eukaryota; kingdom Metazoa; phylum Mollusca; class Gastropoda; order Neogastropoda; family Buccinidae; genus Babylonia; species Babylonia areolata. The sequence continues at coordinate 37,304,714 of NC_134897.1, forward strand.
CTCTCTCTCTCTCTCTCTCTGTGTGCTTGTGATTGTCCCCCCTTGTCCATGACATCATTTTTGTTAGAAACAACCTGTTGTGTTGTTGACCAAGTCTGTGACTTGAGAGATTTATTTGTCAGAAACAGTCTGTTGTATGTGCTTCTGCTGAATTGCACTGTGAGGCAATGCCACTGTATTTTTCATCCGGATTCCTGTGTGTGGTTTTTTGTTTTCCTCTCTCTCCCATTTCCATCTCTTCCCTTTTCCCTGTTCCTTTCTTTCTTTCTTTCTTTCTTTCTCTCTTTCAGATTCCCATCTCTACTTGCCCTCTTTGATTTTATTTTCTTTGTAACGATTGAGAAAAACAGACATTACAATTTTTTTTTTTTTTTTTTTTTTTTTTTTTTTTGTATTGATTGACAACAGACAGTACTTTGTTTTTGGTGTTTTTTTAAAGGTACCCAAATAAATATTGTATTTTAAGAATGTTCATTTTATTGTATCTGTATCATTTAACTTTTTTTTTTCTTTTTTGCATTTAACAAAATGACTGCATGTTTAGTTTATCTGCGGTTTTATGTGGGTTTTTTTTGTTGTTGTTGTTGTATTGTGTGTGTGATGTTGCAGACTTTTTGTTTTGTTGGTGTGTTTTAGCACATCATTCTCAACGGAAGATTGTGATTGAATTATTCCCTTAGTCATCCATCAACATCTGTCTTTTTTTTTCTTTTTTTTTTGTTTTTTTTTTCTTTTTTTTATCATCTTGACCACTCACTTATATTCACTCTAAGAATAGATCTGCTCAATGAAAGTCAGCGGAGAAGAAAAAAAAAAAAGCGCTTGTGTTTCAGGACTTTTATCATGAAGAGTAAATATGGTGTTGTTTTTTTTGGAAATATAAAAGTGTTGGATTTCTCTGTATGAGCAGTTGAATGATGCGTTTTTAAATACTTGATTAGACATTAATTTCTCTCTTCTTTTTTTGCTCATTCTCTCTCTCTCTCTCTCTCTCTCTCTCTCTCTCTCTCTCTCTCTCTCTCTCTCTCTCTCTTCCTCTCTCTCTCTCTCTCTCTCTCTCTCTTCCTCTCCCCCTCTCTCTCTCTTCCTCTCTCTCTTCCTCTCTCTCTCCTTCTCTCTCTCTCTCTCTCCTGTCCCTCTCACACACTCTGTGTGTCTGTCTCGGTCTCTCTCTCTCTCGCTATCTCTCTCTCACCTCTGTCCTCATTTCTTTCTCTTTCTCTTGTCAAGTTACATTGACAGTCAGCTTGTACGAAACTGCATTTGCTTTCTGTTTTTACACACACACACACACACACACACACACACACAGACACAACACACACACACACACACACACAGACACAACACACACACACAGACACAACACACACACACAGCACACACAACACACAGACACAACACACACACACACAATACACACACACACACAACACACACACACACACACGGATGGAAAGATTGTGTGGATGAAATGTGGGTTCTAACCAAGTGTTATATCAAGGAAAATGATCTCACTGCAACAGCCCTGCTTTACAAATTAACAACGGGGGAGGGGGAAGGGGAGTGAGGGTGGGGGGGTGATGGGAGAATCACATAAACAAGACACACTGCCGCTCTTTTGGTTAGTTGGTTGTTTATTTGTTTTTAAGTTTGGTTTTTTGGTTTTGGTTTTTTTCCCCCCATGTCCTGATTTACTTTTGAAATACATTCCCCATACCTCGCCCAGCTACTTGTAGCCTGTCACCCAACTTTTCTCTTCCTCCCTGTGCTTTTTGGTCAAATATTTATGATAAAGAATTTTTTTTTTTTTTTTTCTGTCCAAGTACCTGAACTTGATATGCTGCATATTTATTGACTTCTAATTTTGTTCTCATCATGATCAGTGAGAGATTTCTTTGCGAATATTCTAACCATTTTGTATGTCTGTTTTTTTTAGTGTTTTTTTTTTTGTGTTTTTTTTATGTTCACCAATTTCATACTTTGCATTTAGCAGTATGCAGGCTGTTTTACTGCTTGAGCCGCAATACCTGGTGGTGGAAAAGAAATAATGATAATAAATGACTTTTTTTTTTCCATCACCAAAACAGGTATACCTGACAAACATTATGGAAGCTTACTGTTTGTTTTAACATTGCATCACTGTTGTTATCTGATGACAGTGTTTTCACCATGACATTGAAGAAAAAAAAAAGTGATTTAAGAAAAACATAAAGGTATACCAGACTGAAGGATCCATCGGTAACTGAGCATAGCAAAGTAAAGAGAACGGAAATCAAAGTACACACACACACACACACACACACACACACACATGCATTCACACGCAGGCACATGCAATCACGTACATCACACACATAAAAACTCGATGTGAGCAGGAGTGTGAATTATTATGTAAAGAGCTTTGCTTTCTTCTTCTCTCGTTATCTGAATTGTTTTTTTTGTAACTGAGCATAGCAAAGTTGAGAAAATGGAAATCACCTACCCACATCATAATGTAAAGCACATACACACACGCACACACACACACATGCACAAATTCATTGACTTGACTCTTAACTCATAAGAAACCTGAACCAGCATGAACCAGGCCCAGAATCCATGCAAAACATATGACAGACATATGTGCAGATCGATCAGTTTTCCCCCCGGGTCCTAGACGGTTCAAACCCCAGAGAAATCCCAGTTCTGATAATTATGGCCCTGTGTAATAAGCTGGACCAAAAGTAATGAGTATCAAATGTCAGTCACTATACTCACCACAAAAGACAAAGGCAGGGTCACTTGGTCCAAAATTACTGATGACAGCGGTTGTAGTGTAGTGTCGTGTCGTCAGCATCAGTCTGGAAATAACTCGTGTGACATTTGGCTGGCAGCAGTTTCATTTTTAGCACTAGCACTGCATCTTCAACAATCATCTGTTCAAGTTATTGATTGTGTGAACAGCTAGCTGCAGGTGTGCACAGTATGTTTCAAATTGTGCAGGGCAAGATGATGTTGAATTTGTGTGTGTGTGTGTGCGTGTGTGTGTGTGTGTGTGTGTGTGTGTGTGTGTATCGCCTGTGGTATTTCTTGCGGCTGTTAATTCCGCATCTTACAGGACCAAACGAAAGTTCAGTTTTAACCACATACCAGCTGCATTCATTTACAAAGATATATGGGTCAATATGGAGTAAAAATACTACAGCTTGCAAATCATACATAATAATATATGAAGAAACATTTGTAATTTAAGTCTTTTTTGTGACTGGTTTTAAGGAATGTGAACAGCATTTGGGTTGTGGGGTGTGGGGGGAGGGGTGTCTTGTGGAATTAGGTTCTTAATTAAGTAAGATAATTAGGCCTATTTATGCATGAATTTCTGTTTAGATAGTGGATCATCACTTTGGTTATATTAGTTCTTAAGTAAAGTGGTTAGACCTATTTATGCTGAGATTTCTGTTTAAATGGTAGATCATCACTTTGGTTATATTAGTTCTTAATTAAGTAAAATGATTATGCTTATTTATGCAGAAATTGATGTTTAAATGGAAGATCATCACTTTGGTTAGATTAGTTCAGAAGTAAAATAATTAGGCCTATTTATACTCAAATTTCTGTTTAAATGGTAGACCATCACTTTGGTTATATTTCCTTTGTGTTTATGTGCATTGTGAAGATGTTAGGTGTTGCATACATATTGGTTTTTGTCTTATTTTGACAGTCCTTGTCGCAGACTCAGTGATAGACAAGACATGGGACTGATAAGAAATCATTGCGTTGTTCTGTATGCGTTGTTTGATGAGGTGTACTTTCTGTGGTTGTGGATTGTGTTGCATTCTATTGGAATGCTATTTTTGTTCAGTTCCTCATATTTATTTATTTATTTATTTTTTTGGCACAGCAGATTTCTTCTTGGTATGGCATACTGCAGCGTGTAACCTCCCCTGCAGTGTGTAGTCTCCCCTTCCACCTCTTTAATAAAAAATTATTTTTTTTTAAATGATATATATATATATATATGTTTACGGTTTATTTTTGTATTCATTAATGTATATAATTTATTTATCATTTTTTCCACTTACATATTCATTCACTATGTATTTACATATTCATTCACTATGTATTTACAGTTACCCATGCATATAATTCATTTATTATTTGTGTACTTACATACTGATACTGTTTAGTAATCACACAGAACATAAATATTCTGTTTAATTAAAAAAAAAAAAAAAAAAAATGTATTGTAAAACTGTATGCTGCACAAAGTATACCCATGCACATTATGACGGGGAAAAAAACTGTTGGGCATGGTGAGAAAGAGAATAAAAGACTGACTGTCCTGACCTACAATTATGCCCCATCATTTAACATTTGACTCTTGGCAAGAGCTCACTGAGCATCAGTATCATGAAAGAAGACGCTAGTCAGGGATGCACAGGGGAGGTAACCTACTTCGGGAGGTTATCGGTCGTAGCTACTTTCGTTTTCTTCGCATAGGAGAGGAATCGGACCCCTGCCAGAGTCTGCACTAGTGGGTCATGGTAAGTATGTTACTTAAACGTAATTTTAGGAAGAAAATTTCCTTTTTGCCACAACAGATTGCTATAATGTGAAATTCAGGTAGCTCTACCAGGGGAGAGCGTGTCTCCATATAGGTCTGTAGGTGTATTTGTTAAACTCTATGGTCTATGTATTATCAGTGTGTGTTTTTGGTGTATGTGTGTCTGCTTGCATGCATGTGTGTACTGTTAGTGTCTGTGTGTGCATGTGTTTGAATGACAGAGAATAAGCTGGTAGGAAGGAAGGGAACCATGTATGTGATGGATGTTTTGGGGTTTTTTTTCTGAAGGGGTAATTAAGATTTGGATTAAAACTTTACAGAAACGGTTACAATCTCTTAGTGATCACAGTTAGTCAAGACTAATGTTTTCATTATGATAAATAATAAGTTAACTTTTTTTTTTAGCCATGAACTAAAGAATGATCTCTTTAGAAATTCCTCTTCTTTTTTCTTCTTTTCTTTTTCCAGATTTTTTTTTTTTTTGGGGGGGGGGGGGGGGGGGGGGGGGGGGTTCTTTTCTTCATGTTTCAAAAACCAGGTGATTGTGTTAAATGTTACTGTCTTTGTGTACAGTATATCGGCTATCAGTCAAATTAGTTGAGTGGCAGATTTTTTTTTTTTTTAACACACTGTAAGCTGTTAGCTTTGTGTCACTTTGCCAGTATATATTATATATATAATACATTATTATTCAGGTTTAGTTCAATGACCTGTTAGCTTATCACCCTTAATTTACTTATGGAGCTCTGTGCCCAAGTATTGCTCTGGTGTCAAAATTCACCTCATTAAAATAGTTTTCAAGTTCCAACAGGTGCATAAACTGCAAACTTAACTGGTGTGTGTGTGTGTGTGTGTGAGAGAGAGAGAGAGAGAGAGAGAGAGAGTGCACTATGGGTTGAAATATTGATTGTGTTGGATGAGGGACTAGCCAATGGATGCACTTTTTTTTTTCTTTTTTTTTTTCCAAACGGGTGAATACAAGATGCATTGTAATGAATTGGATTGGATTGTAGGTAAGGGAACTAACTTCTATGGTCTTTCCAATTGTTGTGTAGTTTGACTTGAAGTTGTGTACCTTGTGTAATGGAGAGAGTTACCACTCTTTACTAATTTGTTAATCATTTCATCTCCTGGCCTCATTATTGGTTAATTTCCAGTGTATTTTTAGCAGTTTTGGTTGTTGTTGTGTTTTGGGTTTGTTTTTTTTACCATCAGTTTGGCATGGAAGCCTGCCAAGGTTGTAAATTCTCCAGGGATGAATGGATTACAGTCAAGTTGTTTGATCAGCGGCTGTGGTCTCGCTCCTCAGTTGGAAGGTGGTGTGGTGATGGCTCTGCCAGGAATGTGATATATGTGCTTATGTAACTCCAGTCAAAAGATTTGTTTAAATCAAATGCTTACAAATAATACATCATGTTGATCTGAACTTGGAATCAGCCATAAACTGTACCAGTCTTCAAACACAATTATTCACAGGATCAATGCATGTGATATTATATTGATTACCTTAATAATAATAATAATAACACTAACAAAATACACAAAAACAAAAAACCCAGTTTACTAACAACTGGATAACTAAACTTGAAATGCTCAGTAAAATAGGCAGTGCATGTGATATTGCATCACGTACTGAGCAATACATGTTGGTAGATATTTTGTTAAATGGGGTGTATGTTACTGGATGATACATATGACTGAAGCAAAGGAGAGTTAAGTAATTTTAAGTGCTCACTGAGTTCAAATAATAACCCTTAAAAAATTTCAGTGCAAGGAATATATATATATATATATATATATATATATATATAAGTTCAAATAATAACCCTTAAAAAATTTCAGTGCAAGGAATATGTATATATATATATATATATATATATATATATATTCCTTGCACTTAAATTTTTTAAGGGTTATTATTTGAACTTAGTGAGAAATGTGCATGCGTAATATTTAAAATTTGAGTATCCAAAATATATACTTTAAAACACTGTCAGTTTCAACATGTTTTGTTGATGTTGTGTATGTGTGTGTGCGTGTGTGTGTGCTTGTGTGTGTGTGTGTGTGTGTGCAAGTGAGAGAGGGAGGGAGAAATGAATGTGTGGGAGCTCACATGCAAATGTTCCTGCACACACACACACACAACACACACACACACACACATGGGCGTACACATTCAAGCACACACACGCACACCATGCACATAAACGTGTGGTTTTCACACAAACTCTCACATCCACACTGTGTCTAGGGTTCAGCACAGAAAGGCGGGCCAAAATGCTCTCCTTGTGCTATGAATATACAGGCCCATGACACCACTGCATAATCACCATCATCACCATTGAATAGCGACTCACTCAGTGAAGGAAACAAAAACCCAAAACATTCACATGTTATTTTCTTCATTTCATTTTACTGTGGAAAGAATAAATTAGATGCAGACCCTGGGAAAGAAAAGAGTCGCTTAATTTCCGTTCAGAAATTTCTTTCTCACTCAAAACTAGGCAAACATCTCTCACAACACTCAAGTAGATACTAGAAAGACTAACAAAAGGTAAACAAAGATTACTACAGAACACGTAGAACCAAAAATGATGAAACAGCTATAAAAAAAATTATGCACAACTGGCTGAAATGTACTGAACATCAGTGACAGGCTATACATGTATACTATCCAAAGCAATGTAAAGTGAAAAGAAACACAACAACGCACACGTGTGTACATGCAATACTGGTCAAGCAAGCGTTAATACTGTATTCGGTACTATGTCAACGGATAAATACTCCATTATAACAATAATGAATAATAATAATAATAACAAAACATTTTTCATAACAAAAATGAACTGCAATCAACGGGTTTAAAAGTCAAAAGAGGGCAACAGGCAAACCAAATAAAAGAATGGGGGGGGGGGGGGGGGGGAGTGAATAAAACAAAACAAAAAACAAACAACAACAACAAAAAGTGTAACATGAGAACTAAAATTCCCATTCCTGCAATGCCTTGGGATTGTACATGAAAATAAAGAAAATTATACAACACTGAAGCAATTTTCTATGAAAAAAAAAAAAATCACGGAAGTGAAAGCTACAACTTAAAAACAAAGAGATATTACAAGTAAGACAGAATTACAGAGAAAACAGAATGAGAGATGGAAAGAAGGAAAGAAAGTATACAGAGAAAGAAAGAAAGACATTAATAATTATGAAAGGAGACACATTGCATGGGACGGAAAACCAACTTCCAATAATCAGACGAGGAATGTTATGTAACACTTTACACAGTGTGTGGTGCTCTGATGTCAAGGGTCGTCCAGAAAGGGTACTTCAAGATAAATATCACTGCGTGTGACCTCATGAATGCACATTAATTTTCAGACACATCAAGGACATCTGAGGTGACAACTACTAAACTGGTTTATAAAGAAACCAACAAAAAGAGGTGTAAATCTTACATGTCATTTTTGTGAAGAATAAATAGGAGGGGAAGGGGGATGAAAAGGCAGTTTGTCCAGACTGGTACCGAAGGTACTTTTTTTTTCTCTCTCTGTGGATGAATGTTCTGATGGTATACCACCCCTGGACAAAACACTTTTTTTTACGCAAAATTTAGCCCTTTCGATGTTCCACCATTATTTTTTTTTACTTTAAGATCATGCTATAATTACATATGACGACTTTCCTCTGTGATTGGACGGAATTTTAACAATGTGGTATGAAAAAACAAAAACAAAACAACGAGCAAGAAGAGTGTGAGATATGTATAATGTCATTATCTCTGTGATACCAACGTGTAAGTTGGTGAGGTTATATATTATTCACCGTGACACCAACTTATGACACTTATTAAAAAAAAAATTTTTTAATGGTGGTGTTATATAATGCCCATTCTCTGTGACACCAGCTTCTTATAATAATAATAATAATTCAAAAAGTGCCTCTGCAGCAGGATCTGAAATACAAAATACTGAAACACCACATCTCTTACTCTGTAACTCACAGTATGCTGCAGTTTGAGTATCTTTTCTTTCTTCTTCTTTTTTATTTTTCCTTTTATCTACCAATCAGTTCATTACCACTACCACATTTAGTGTAAAACTAAAGTATGACACATGAACAAAATGGGCGCATACCGAAAACTAAAAGAAATTTAAAAATATATATATAATTTTATAATATACATGGCTATGTGGTTTTCAACAAAGCATATAATGCAAGATGGAACAGAACTCCACAGGTTTAAAACAGTCCTAAAGTTATTGTAGTGTGTTGGGTAGCGGTGGCGGAGATCGAGAGAAAGCAGCAAGACTTCTCAAAAAGAGAGCAGGGATTGAGATCGACGCAGGCTCTGCCTCTCCGAAACCCAGTCTGGGTGGATGATGAAATGGCCAGTCACGTTGGGAACGGTGCTCTGAAAACAGAAACAGAAGCTTTGAGAAAAAAAAAATCATCTTTCAGGTTATAATTATATGTATAATGTCATTATCTCTGTGATACCAGTGTGTAAGTTGGTGAGGTTGTAATATATCATTCACCGTGACACGAACTTATGACACTATAAAAAAATTGGTGATGTTTCTATAATGCCCATTCTCTGTGACACCAGCTTCTAATAATAATAATAATTCAAAAAGTGCCTCTGCAGTTGCTTTTTGTTGTTGTTGTTGCTGTTGTTGTTGTTCTTCTTCTTAATCCTATCTATTATTTATTCACCTTTTTTTTTCCAAGGCCTGACTAAGTGCGTTGGGCTACGCCGCTGGTCAGGCATCTGCTTGGCAGATGTGGTGTAGCGTATATGGATTTGTCCGAACGCAGTGACGCTTCCTTGAGCTACTGATACTGAAACTGAAACTGTTAATCCAAAATGTGGGGAGACAGTCAGCACACATTGGGAGCTATGCTCTGTAACAGAAACAAATGTTCTGAGAAAAAAATAATTATCATCTTTCAGGTTGGTTGGTTTGTTGTTTGTTTGGTTTGTTTGTTTCTTCTTATTCCTATATATAGGGATACAATTAAAGTATGGGCTTCTTCAGTGATGCTGCCTTCTGGAAATTATATATATATATATATATATATATGTGTGTGTGTGTGTGTGTGTGTGTGTGTGTGTGTGTTCAGAATTCCCACTGTCTTCCTTGTCCTTTCAATTGTCAGTACTTGTTCTATATATTTTCTACTTTTTCGTCTCTGGACTTAAGTTGTTCATGGAACACTTTTGTATGAATCGCCCATCGGCACATTTTAGCTTACACGCAATAAATGCACTCTTTTCTTTTGCTGCGTTGTGTTTGATTATGGGGCTTCTGTTTTCAATATTCTTTTTAAAACTCTGGAATAGAAATTGTGTGTTTTGGGTTCACCAGAACACATTTTTTTTCTGGTCTAGAAGTGGTGCTGTACCTACTTTTCTCTTCCAGTTTTCATCTTTTTTTTTTTTTTTTTCTTTTTTTTTTTTTTGTTTGTTTGTTTGTTCGTTTGGTTTTTTTTTTTTTTTTTTTTTTAGGATTGCCCAAACTTTATTCAACTGAATTTTTCTCCTATTAATTGCTGTTCCTCAAGATGTCTAGGTACTTATTCTTCTTTGTTCTCCCTCTCCAGCTGAGCATGCAGCCTTTTTTTTTTTTGGTCTCTCTGAGACCAAGCGTTCATTATCAGCAAACGTCAGGGGTTTGTAGTGCGGTATCCTGGTTATAACGAATCTATATAGAAAAGGAACTACTACTACTGATAAACATTGTCAGTGGTTTGTAGGTGGAATCCTGGGTTACAACGAATGTACGTACAGAGAACAGGAACCACTGAAATACATTTAACTGAAACAATTTATTGTCAGATTATCTTTTTGTTGTATTGACATTTTCGCAACCAT
>NC_134897.1:37320131-37322631 GCF_041734735.1 Babylonia areolata
CACACTGCTATTCATACGTTGTTGTTTTGTTGGGGGGGGGGGGGGGGGGGGGGTGTTGTGTGTGTTTTTATTTGCTTGTTTTTTGTTTGTTTTTGTGTTGTTGTTTTTTTTGTTTTGTTTTTGGTGGTTGTTTTTTTAATCTTTCAACAGCATGTCCCCCCAAAAGAGATTTCAAACTGGAATCATTTGCACAGTTTCAGTTTCAGTTTCAGTAGCTCAAGGAGGCGTCTCTGCGTTCGGACAAATCCATATACGCTACACCACATCTGCCAAGCAGATGCCTGACCAGCAGCGTAACCCAACGCGCTTAGTCAGGCCTTGAGAGAGAAAAAAAAGGTGAATAGATAATAGATAAGCTTACATAAATAAATAATAATTATAATATAAAAAGGTAGTAGTAATAATAATAATAATAATAAATAATAATAATAATAATAATAATAATAATAATAATAATAAATAAATAAATAAGACAACAATGATGATAAATAAGCAAATAAATGTAAAACATGAAGACACACATTCACACATACACCCACACATGCATAACAGATATGCACCAAACATGCAGTTTCACAGATATGAAAGCACAGTCAAATACATATGACCATGAACTAAACAAAACAATAAAAACAAAACAAAATAACAACAAAAGAAAATCTCCCATCAATAGAATGACACGAACTCAGCAAAGTAAAAAAAAAAAAAAAAAAAAAAAAAAAAAAAAAAATTCACTGACCAGTCACCAGGCAAAGCGAAACACGAACTGACAAGAGCACCAGCAGTGAACTCGCACGCACACTCAATCGTGGCTCTGAGATGGAGCGCCCCGTTTTATGAACTAACACCTGAGGTCCACGCACAGAACAATTTACCACATGCAGCGAAAGGGGGGGGGGGGATGGGGGAAGAAGGGGAGGGGGGGCTGTGGGAGGGGGGGGGGGGGCAAGAGAGAGAGAGAGAGAGAAAGAGAGAGTATATAGCAGGTGTGGAAAGGGATCGGGGTGGAGTCAGGCGAAGGAGGGTGGGGGGCGGGGGGGAGGGGAGAGTAGTTCTGCCGTATAAAGTTGGGGAAGGAGGGGAGGGGTTTTTTGGAGAAGGGCATGGAAGTGGGGGGTGGGGGAGGGTTGAAAGGAGGAGGGGGGGGGGGGGTGTAGCAAGCGGGGTCTAAGACTGCTTTACCACTCGCTGAATGTTTTCCACAAAATAATGCTACATGAGGTCCCTCTCGTCTGTCTCCACTGTCCCCGCCCCCACCCCACCCCACTCCTACCCCATCCCACCCCACCCTCACCCCCACCACCACCTCAGACATTGTGTCCAGCCTCCAGTTCAATCACAGCCAGACAGACACACACACACTCTCTCTCTCTCTCTCTCTCTCTCACACACACACACACACACACACACACACACAACCGCCTCCTTTGTTCAACTAGTTTCAATGGCATGTATAATTTTATATGGACATTAAAATTCTAGCATGCGTAGAATCAATTCTAGGAGTACGAATCAACCAACTCGACGATCGATTGTTTACTTATGATTAATTATTTTCCAGAAGTCAACACCAGTGCCCAGGCTCCGATTAGTGTTTTTGATTTTTTTTTCTTCCCCCCCCCCCCTCCCCCCTTTGTTTTGCTGTTCTGCTTCAACTGAAAGGTTTTTGTTTGGGCACTGTTACGTTGTTTGTGCGCAGTGCGTATGTGAGTGCGCGTGTGCGTAAATGTGCATGCGTATGTGTGTGTGCGTGTGTAATTGCTAGAGAGAGAGAGAGAGAGGGAGAGAGAGACCCAGAGATGATGTGTATGCGCGCGTGAAGGTGTGTGTGTGTGTGTGTGTGTGTGTGTGTGTGTGTGCGTGCGTGCGTGTGTGTGTGTGTGTGTGTGTGTGTGTGTGTGAGTGTGTGTGAGCGTGCGTGCGTACAGTGTGTGCATGTGTGAGTCTGTCTAAATCTGTCTGTCTGTGTCTGTGTCTGTGTGCGTATGCGTGAGCGCGCCCACGAACCCAGTATTGAGTTTCACAAAAGGCGTACGTAAAAATGAAAAAAAAAAAAGTGTTACAAACTCCGGTCCGATTCAAATAATTATACAAACCGTGCGGGGGTCTGCTTTTTTTTTGTGGTCAGGTCATTAAACAGTGAGTACCACTCCAAAGGATCGGTTTTTTTGTCTCCCCCCCCTTTCCACCCTCCCCCCCCCTGCCCTCCTCCCCCCCCCCCCAACCCCCAAACACACACACACACACACACACACGCCCTCCGTCTCTTCCTCCCACCCACCCACCCACAAAGGAGATATTTATCTTGGTGGGGAGATTGAGGTATAAGGTGTGTGTGGGGGGGGGTAGGGGTAGGGGGGTGTTAGGGGGGCTGGGGGGGGGCAAGGGTGGTGGTGGGTGTCTGTTTTGTGTTGGATGATTGAAGTGACCAAGACGCACACGACGATAAGGAGCCTACTGTCCCCTTGGCCAATGCCATAATATTTGGACGTGTAGAGGG
>NC_134897.1:37327631-37340131 GCF_041734735.1 Babylonia areolata
ACAAATACAAATAATTTCAACAATTACCCTGGCACTAGCAGGCAGACGCGGAGAGGGTAGCAGGTGCCCGGAGGACAATTCCAACTGTCGGGAGCGGTCAGTTCTGGCTGTGAGCGGCCACCGGGTCTGCTGATGAGGGCCGTCTGCGTCTGTGTCAGCCTCTGGAACTGGAAAAAAAACCCAGCAGTTTACAGTTACAGTTTCAGTTTCTGGTTTTCAGGGTTGTTTTTTTTTTTTTTTTTTTTTTTTTTTTTTTTTTTTTTTTTAATAGGTGTGTGTCAACGCGCGTGCGGCGGCGGGCTGATCCATATATTATGCCTAACTATATATATACATATATATATATACATATACATACATACACACACACACACACACACACACACACACACACGCACACACACACACACACACACAACACACAGAATGAGAGAGAGATAGAAAGAGAGAGGGAGATGGGGTGGAGGAGGGGTGGGGAGAGGAGAACAGGTTTCAGTTTCAGTTTCAGTGGCTCAAGGAGGCGTCACTGCGTTCGGACAAACCATATACGCTACACCACATCTGCCAAGCAGATGCCTGACCAGCAGCGTAACCCAACGCGCTTAGTCAGGCCTTGAGAAAAGTTGAGGAGAGCAGACTGGCGTAAGAAAAGGGGGTGGTGTTGGCGTGGGTCCCCGGGGAGGTGGTGGGAGGAGGGCGTGCGTGTATTTTTACAACCGGTGTAACTGCTACAGGTACGCCCAACTAATAACGGGGTGTCAAAATAGACCCACCGTTGAAGCACGGTTGATTAACTCTTTCCATACGAACGGCGAAAGAGACGACGTTAACAGCGTTTCACCCCACTTACCATCATCAAAATATTGCAAGCGGAAGGCTCTTATACTGAAGACGTGAATGTTTACAAAGAATACCACAATTCTGACGACGGAAGCTAGGTTGGGTCTTTCAGACACCCACTGGACATCCGAGGGGTCTGTGTAGAGGAGAAGAGAGGACTGGCCGTACTGAGTGAGTTAAACAAACAGGCCAAAAAAGTTGTTCAGTGAATGGCCTGACAATAAAGGAGTCAGTAATTTCTTCACGCCACTGAGGGAGAGAGACACGGAAAATGAGAAACACACACACACACACACACACACACACACACACACACACACACACACACACACACACACACACAACCAAACACACACACACACACACACACACACACACACACACACACACACACGCACGCACAGCACAGCTGAGAGTAGCTGGGAAATTGGGAACTGAGCGAGATTTTAATGAGCAGGTGTCTTGGATTTTGGGGGGGCGGGGGGGCGGGGGGGGGGGGGGGGTTTTGAGAGGGGGGCATTTTCAAACGATGCTTTCCTGACATTTCCCTAGAAATCTGCGATACCCAATATCTTTTTTTATTTTTTTTTTTTTATAATCTTTTTTCTTTTTCTTTTTTTTTTAATGAACTGAAAATCAGCCCCAACCGAAGTTTCCAAATTATCCAGTTTCCGATTCAAGGAGCAGTCAAAACGTTTGGAAGCATCATCAGTACAGACTACACCACATCTGCTTTGACCGATAAAAAAAAAACCCAAAAACCCCAAAAAAACAGGAGGGGGGGGGATGGAGGAAGGTGGGGGGGGGGGAGGGTGAATGGGTTTCTGAGATTGGCAAAAAAAAAAAAAAAAAACCCACCCAAAAAACCCCAACAAAGTTCTCCTGAGACCTTAGATGGAAAAAAAAAAAAAAAAAAATCTTTACATTCACAAAAATATCACCGCAGTTTTTTTGGTTTTTTTTGTTTTTTTTGGTGTTTTTTTTAAGCAATAAATGAAAGTTCATAAACTTCCAGCTTGAAAAAGGATACAAGTAAAGAATACTTTATATATATTTTTTAATCGCGTTAGCGTGCATGACACACACACACACACACACACACACACACACACACACACACACACACACACAGAGAGAGAGAGAGAGAGAGAGAGAAACAGACAAACAGACAGACAGAGAGAGAGAGAGAGAGAGAGAGAGAGAGAGAGAGAGAATGTAAACGACACAAATCTTCATTACGTTCTATCACCGGTGTCTCCATAGAAACAAGCAACTTGGGATGAAAAAAAAAAGAAAAAAAAAAAAAGCCACCATTATAGCCCACATCCTTTTTTTAAAAACGAAATTCGTTTCCGAAATCAATGCACCGTTTGCAAAAAACAAAAACAAAAAAACAAAACAACAGCAAAAAACAAACAAAACAAAATCTTAATTTACATTTGAAAAGAATCAAATCAATACACTCACTGACATCAAACTTGAAACAAAGTAAGCGGGCACATGCGTAACCTGCAATTAAATTACATAAGACGTAATGGATCGAAATGCCGTATGTGCGTGCAACAGAACTGCTCCAACAACAGCAAGAGCGGCACCCTCTTTCTTCTTCTTCTTCTTCTCTCTTTCCTCTTTCTGTCAGTCTCTGTCTCTCTCTCTCTCTCCTCTGTCTCTCTCTGTCTGTCTGTCTCTCTCTGTCTCTCCTCTGTCTGTCTCTGTCTCTCTTTCCTCTGTCTCTCCTCTGTCTGTCTCTGTCTCTCCTCTGTCTGTCTCTGTCTCTCCCTCCTCTCTGTCTGTCTCTCTTTCATCTGTCTGTCTCTCTCCCCTCTGTCTCTCTCTGTCTGTCTGTCTCTCTCTGGTCTCTGTCTCACCTCTGTCTGTCTCTGTCTCTCTCCCCTCTGCCTGTCTCTGTCTCTCTCCCCTCTGCCTGTCTCTGTCTCTCTCACCTATGTCTGTCTCTGTCTCTCCCCTCTCTGTCTGTCTCTGTCTCTCTCCCCTCTGTCTCTGTCTCTCTCTGTCTGTCTGTCTCTCTCTGGTCTCTGTCTCACCTCTGTCTGTCTCTGTCTCTCTCCTCTCTGTCTGTCTCTGTCTCTCCCTCTGTCTCTCTCTCTCTCTCTCCTGTCTGTCTCTGTCTCTCTCTCCTCTGTCTGTCTCTGTCTCTCTCCCCTCTGTCTGTCTCTGTCTCTCTCCCCTCTGTCTGTCTCTGTCTCTCTCCTCTCTGTCTGTCTCTGTCTCTCTCCCCTCTGCCTGTCTCTGTCTCTCTCACCTATGTCTGTCTCTGTCTCTCCCCTCTCTGTCTGTCTCTGTCTCTCTCCCCTCTCTCTCTCTCCTGTCTGTCTCTGTCTCTCTCTCCTCTGTCTGTCTCTGTCTCTCTCTCCTCTGTCTGTCTCTGTCTCTCTCATCTCTGTCTCTCTCCCCTCTCTCTATCTCTCTCCTGTCTGTCTCTGTCTCTCACCTCTGTCTGTCTCTGTCTCTCTCCCCTCTGTCTGTCTCTGTCTCTCTCACCTCTGTCTGTCTCTGTCTCTCTCCCCTCTGTCTCTCTCTCTCCCCTGTCTGTCTCTCTCTGGCCTCTGTCTGTCTCTCTCTCCCATGTCTGTCTCTGTCTCTCTCTCCCTCTCCCCCTGTCTCTGTCTCTCTCTCCCCTGTCTGTCTATGTCTCTCTCTCTCACCTCTGTCTCTGTCTCTCTCTCTCACCTCTGTCTGTCTGTCTGTCTCTCTCTTTCCCCTCTGTCCCTCTCTCTCTCTCTCTCTGTGCGTGTGCCCCTAACGACAGCTAGATTTAGGTCAACAGGGAGGGAGCGGCTTCATGTCATGGGCACAGTGGGTGTGTGTGGGGGATGACAATAAGGACTGTAATTAGAAAGGCCAACCGCCTGTAATTAGTTGTAAACGGTTCCACCAGTAACCTACTGCTGCTATTGCTGTTGCTGCTGTTGCTGTTGCTGCTGCTGCTGCTGTTGTTGTTACGCCCTGTAGTGGCTGTATCTTAGCGACTTTTTCAGTTAATTTTTTTTTTCGTCGGGTTTTTTTTTTTTTTTTTTTTTTTTTTCATTGTATTTTGTCGGTGTTTTTTTTTTTTTTGTTTTTCTTTTCTTCTTCATTTTATTTTGCCATTGAATTTCTTCACCCTGCAGTTTTTGTGCATTTTTTTTCTTTTTCTTTTTTTTCGTGTGTTTCTCTCTCTCTCTCTCTTTCATTTATGTGTGTGCTATTTGTAATAGATGTAGATTAGCAAGGACAGATTGGAAGAATAGGCAATGCCTAAAATCTTAATCCTTGAATAAAAACGTTTTGAGTTCTGAGTTCTCTCTCTCTCTCTCTCTCTCTCTCTCTCTCTCTCTCTCTCTCTCTCTCTCTCTTTTATTTTTTTAATTTATTTATTTATTTTTTTTATTATTCAGGAAACATAATTCATGATGTATGCACACATAAAGAGCAAAGCCTCAACACGTTAACAGCTTTATCATAGTTCTCAAACTTAATAATTATTGTGATGACTTATTATTCGTTTGATTTAGTTTGACTGCTGGTGAGCGTCACACAAAAATTAATGCAGTAATGTTGAAATTTGATATATATATATTTTTTTTTTCTCCGGTTGTTTGTAAACGAACAGTAACTGATAATCAGTTACTGATAGTTCCTGGCAGTTTCTGACAATAATTTAGTTACTGATAGTAGTAACTGACAGTTACTGATAATTACTGAAGCCATTTGATACTGATAAATGATTTCACTATTAATTCACCACTGTTTACAGATTTCGTTAGATTACGCTGCTGGTCAGGCGTCTGCTTTGCAGGTGTATTTGTATTTGTATTTCATTTTATCACAACAGATTTCTCTGTGTGAAATACGGTGCTGTTCTCCCCTGGGAGAGCGCGTCGCCATACTACAGCGCCACCCATTTTTTTGTATTTTTTCCTGCGTGCAGTTTTATTTGTTTTTCCTATCGAAGTGGATTTTTCTACAGAATTTTGCCAGGAACAACCCTTTTGTTGCCGTGGGTTCTTTTACGTGCGCTAAGTGCATGCTGCACACGGGACCTCGGTTTATCGTCTCATCCGAATGACTAAGCGTCCAGACCACCACTCAAGGTCTAGTGGAGGGGGAGAAAATATCGGCGGCTGAGCCGTGATTCGAACCAGCGCGCTCAGATTCTCTCTCGCTTCCTAGGCGGACGCGTTACCTCTAGGCCATCACTGTGGCGTATATGGATTTGCCCGAACGCAGTGACGCCTCCTTGGAAACTGAGCTGAAATGAATTACTGGTGTGACTGTTTCGTTCTTTGAGCAGCCTTCTTTTTTCTTTAGTAACGCTAATTCCCCTGCTCCTTTTTCCGCTTATTCTGACCTTTATTTATTTATTTATTATTTTTTTTAATTTGCTTGATCGTCTATTTTCCTTCTTTCGTTCTTTTTTCATTCTAACCAACACCCCTCATTATATATATATATATATATATATATATATATATATATATATATATATATATATATATATATACTCTTTTGTCCTATTTTAGTAGCTTTGTGACAAAATTTCAGATTTGTAAGCATGGATAAAGCTATGTGGAGTGATGGCCTGCGTCCGCCTAGGAAGCGAGAGAATCTGAGCGCGCTGGTTCGAATCACGACTCAGCCGCCGATATTTTCTCCCCCTCCACTAGACCTTGAGTGGTGGTCTGGACGCTAGTCAATCGGATGAGACGATAAACCAAGGTCCCGTATGCAGCATGCACTTAGCGCACGTAAAAGAACCCACGGAAACAAAAGGGTTGTTCCTGGCAAAATTCTATAGAAAAATCCACTTCGATAGGAAAAACAAACAAAACTGCGCGCAGGAAAAATACACACACACACACAAAACAACATGGGTGGCGCTGTAGTGTAGCGACGCGCTCTCCCAGGGGAGAGCAGCCCGAATTTCACACAGAGAAATCTGTTATGATAAAAAGAAATACAAATACAAAATAAAAATAATTTTTAAAAAAAGAAAGAAAATGAAGGTTCCGATCTAACGAGTAATCAAACCATCCTTCAATCAGTAAAGACAAACCAGAGTAACACGAACAATACGCAATGATCACAATATTAATAGTTACAGAGAACAATATTGTTTCGATAGGCCCAACTGATTTGAAAGTCAGTACGCACGGACTGGTTTTATTTTCTTCGACAGGACACGGCACATAAATAAATACCATGACAAATGAGTACTGATATTGTATAATGTTCGAGCGCCATTCATACATGTTTACAAGACAATTAAAAAAAGACAATACAGTTTCAGTTTCAGTTTCAGTAGCTCAAGGAGGCGTCACTGCGTTCGGACAAATCCATATACGCTACACCACATCTGCCAAGCAGATGCCTGACCAGCAGCGTAACCCAACGCGCTTAGTCAGGCCTTGAGAGAAAAAAAAAAGGTGAATAAATAATAGATAAGCTTACATAAATAAATAAATAAATAATAATTATAATATAAAAAGGTAGTAGTAATGATAATAATAATAAAATAATAATAATCAATAAACAATAGACAATACAAGAATACAAGAGTAAGCTCACTCATACAGTCACCATATTGTATCAGTGTGGTACATCGTTGGCTACCTAATAATGTGGAGTGATGGCCTGGAGGTAACGCGTCCGCCTAGGAAGCGAGAGAATCTGAGCGCGCTGGTTCGAATCACGGCTCAGCCGCCGATATTTTCTCCCCCTCCACTAGACCTTGAGTGGTGGTTTGGACGCTTAGTCATTCGGATGAGACGATAAACCGAGGTCCCGTGTGCAGCACACACTTAGCGCACGTAAAAGAACCCACGGCAACAAAAGGGTTGTTCCTGGCCAAATTCTGTAGAGAAATCCACTTCGATAGGAAAAAAACAAATAAAACTGCACGCAGGAAAAAAAAAAGAAAAAAAAAAAAAGGTGACGCTGTTGTGTAGCGACGCACTCTCCCTGGGGAGAGCAGCCCGAATTTCACACAGAGAAATCTGTTGTGGTAAAAAGAAATACAAATACAAATATGATGTAAACTCGTTCACGATTTCGTAAACCCCATACCACGCTTTCAAGAATCAAGAGTATTCAATCCTTTGACCCTTGTTGGAGCATGGAGGGTAATTATAAAGTAACAAGATTGGTATTGTACACCAAAGACTGAAATGTAGTCATTCAGACAAAATTAATGAAACTGGTGCTCAAAACCGATAAACAGCGATCATAATCATCATTTTGTAGGCCTTAATATTTCCCATTTTGATGAATTTCCCCCTGACTTTCAAACCACACCCTCCTCCTGGTTTTTTAACAAACTGGAAAAAAAAGTAAAAAAACTGATTTCGGATTCAAATATATCTTCGGAATGAATTTATAATGAAGATCTGCAAAATTTCTGGGTTATTCCACAATAAAATTAAAAAAAAAAAATCAAATCCGTCTCCAATCACATCCATATCGCAGTTACGACAAGTATAAAACTACGCAATTCACTGCTGGATATTGTAACGTCTATCAGTCTCAACAGGTAGATTTACTAATAATACTACTACTGCTACTGCCTGAAAAACCAACATACACACACACACACACACTCACACTCACAAGGGAGACTCCCAAAATCAACTCACCACGACTCCACAACCGCAGGGCAAGAAGGGAAAGAAAGAAAGAAGGATAGAAAGAAAGAAAGAGAACAGTTGGAGACCAACAAAACACACACACACACACACACACACACACACACACACACACACACACACACACACACACCGTGTAGTCCTTGCAGCCAGGATACCGGGATTACCTCTTAATAATTAATCGCTTAATCCGTTCGTCTCTCCGGATTAATGGATATCGACATCGGATCGTACCAGTGTCTGGGGGGGGGGGGGGGGGGGGGGGGGTCGCGACCTCTTACGTTTTGTGAAATGGGAACGATTGGTGAGGCCCTTTCCAGGGGGAAGTGCGTGCAATTAATAATCATTGTTGTTTGATTGACGTAGGCTGCATGCTTGGTAAAAAAAAGGGTGAGCGGGGCACAGAGAGAGAGAGAGAGAGAGAGAGAGAGAAACACTGAACATTGAAATGTTTAATGTCATTAGCTGTAAAGCTCTAGTGACATAGTAGGTACAAATCAAGAACAAAAATGGTGCAAAACAAATAAAAATGGAACAGAAAGGGGGGAAAAAAACAAAAACAAACATAATCAAAGTAAACTAAACTACTAAGGGCTAAGCGGCACTTTGGTATTTTGTCGTTTGAGAGAGAGAGAGAGAGAGCCCCCGCACCCCCCTCAATATTCCTTGTGACCCCGGTACACTTGGTAATAAAGACATATTCTATTCTATTCTATTCTATCATCATGATAATGATGATGATGATGATGATGATGATGAAACATATCTCGGCGCACTCCCCCTCCACTTCCTCCCCACCAACCTCCCTTTCTACGAAACGTAAGATTGTTGGCCCACCAAAACTGTTGACTAAATCCAAAGGTGGGTTTGCATGAGGTGATCATTGCAATACTACGTTTGCTTCGAGTAAAGAGTGTTCCCTAGTATATATTATTATATGGAATTCACCGTGGAGTTAGACACATTCTTAACGATAAGCACACTTCGTGCTGATAAGTTCGTTCGTCCATGCTGACTGGGAAATTTAGAAAATGTAGGTGGTACATATATATATATATATATATATATATATATATATAGAGAGAGAGAGAGAGAGAGAGAGAGAGAGAGAGATGTGTGTGTGTGTGTGTGTGTGTGTGTGTGTGTGTGTGTGTGTACTTAGACGTACAGAAGCCAAGCAGCTAGCCTCAGATCTTCATAGAGGATGTTGAATGCCTGTTCGGAAACAAAATTAGTAACAACGATTAAAGAAACTGCGTACGACAAAAATATAATAGTAAATACTGACACGTATAGGCCTTCCGGTCTTGAATTAACACAGAGAGAGAGAGAGAGAGAGAGAGAGGGGAGAGAGACAGAGAGACACAGAGAGAGAGAGAGAGAGAGAGAGACAGACAGACAGACAGACAGAGAGAGAATGATGGTGGGATGCCGCATAGGATCGAGGGTGGTGAGCTGTTGTTTTTGTTGTTGTTTTTTAAGCAGTTAATGTTTTCTTGTCGTTCGGTTGTAGCGTCTGGTACGGAACACTGACACACACCATAACAATGAAATAAAATAAAATAAAGACAGGAAAGGGGACAAAAGGAAGAGACAGAGAGAGCGAGAGAGAGAGCGAAAAAGAGAGAGCGAAAGAGAGAGAGTGAAACAGAGAGAGAGAGAGCGAAACGAGACAGAGAGAGCGAAAGAGAAAGATAGAGCGAAAGAGAGAGATAGAGAGAGCGAAAGAGAGAGAGAAAGAGAGAGAGAGAGAGAGCGAAAGGGGGGGGGGGGGGGGGGCAGAGAAAGGCAAATAACACAGTGTGACAGACAGAGAGTATAGTTGTTACTGCTGATTAATTTCAAAATATGCCAGAGTACACCACGCATTAAAAAACAAACAAACTTGACAGTCAATATAAAAGGGCTAATATATATATATATATATATTTTAATAGGATTTTTGACAATCACATAAATCGTGACTGTACACTGCATAAATCATTCTCACCATTCCACTTGCTTTATCCAGCTTAGGAAGTGTGTGTGTGTGTGTGTGTGTGTGTGTGTGTGTTTGTGCGCGTCTCTCTCTCTCTCTCTCTCTCTCTCTCTCTCTCTTTCTGTCTGTCTCTCTGTCTCTTCCCGTTACGGCGATCAGTACGATACCACCAGTGCGATCTCTGATTATATAAGAAACAACACGAGAACATTTCAAGTCAGCAGATGCCAGACAAGAGCAATACAAACAGTCATTCATTCTTTGTTAGAACTGTAAGAGACTGGAACCACCTGGAAGAAAAACATCGTAAGAGCACCAACTCTTGAGAATTTTAAAAGACTCATACATTTCAACAGTGAACCTGCTAAGCTGCGCATTCCCCCACCCCACCCCCCAACCCCCCCACCCCACCCCGTCGCGATAATGCCATAATCTTGGCGACAGCGATGTATTCAACAGATACAGATACACAAGATTGATTGCCTCAATAAAATACTCTTTGTGTGTGTGTGTGTGTGTGTGTGTGTGTGTGTGTGTGTGTGTGTGTGTGTGTAGCAAAATCTTTATGAAAGGGGTCAAAGGCACGGACATAATTATAAGTTCGTGGAGGTAAAGACGCAAATGGTTTTACGCTGCCACCGGGGCCCGGTGGTTTCATAATAATCATCCCTCGTGTCAAGGGCTTGAACATAGGAAGGCGCGGCGCCAAATCTTCCTCTTCCGCCGTTTTTTGAACCTACCCCAGCCGGGAACTCCGGCAATAACACCTGGGTGGATGGTGTGTTGGGGAAATCGGAAGCAAACCGCCTTTCCCTAAGGATTCAGCACTGTTCCGAAATGGAGCTTCGAGCCCTTTAACGTGGAGTGATGGCCTAGAGGTAATGCGTCCGCCTAGGAAGCGAGAGTATCTGAGCGCGCTGGTTCGAATGACGGCTCAGCCACCGATATTAAAAAAAAATGTCTCCCCCTCCACTAGACCTTGAATGGTGGTGGGCTGGACGCTAGTCATTCGGATGAGACGATAAACCAAGGTCCCGTGTGCAGCATGCACTTAGCGCACGTAACAGAACCCACGGCAACAAAAGGGTTTGTTCCTGGCAAAATTCTGTTGAAAAATCCACTTCGATAGGAAAAACAAATAAAACTACACGCAGGGGAAAAAAAGGGGTGGCGCTGTAGTTTAGCGACGCGCTCTCCCTGGGGAGAGCAGCCCGAATTTCACACAGAGAAATCTGTTGTGATAAAAAGAAATACAAATACAAATATAAATTATCATCACTGGTGAACACCGGAGTGACAGAAGTCCAATGTTCGCCTTTCCGAGTCTGCCATGGAGCCTTCTGATGGGGGTGTAGATAGGTGTGGAAGTGGAAACGATGTCTTACTGATGAATAAATGAACACCGGCAGGAGTTTGAACGGCAGGATGAGGGATGTGGTGGGGGGGGGGGAGAGGCAGTGTGTGTGTGTGTGTGTGTGTGTGTGTGTGTGTGTGTGTGTGTTGTGTGTGTGTGTGTGCGCGCGCGCGCGCGCGCGCGCGCGTCTCTCTCTCTCTCTCTCTCTCTCTCTCTGTGTCTCTCTGTTTCTCTTCCCGTTACCGTGGGCGGTCCATGCAGTCTTGTTATTTTGTAACAACTTCAGGAGACAAAAAAACAACAAAAACCACAACAACAAAAAAACGCACACTCTCGATCCACGGCTGGGGGTGGGTGTGGGGGGTTGGTAGGGGATGTATGTGTGTATGTCGAGGGTGGTGGGGTGGTGGGGGCGGGGGGGAGGGGGAGGTTAACAGCCTGCACAATCCCACACAATACCAAGACAAACCGAAACCACGACCCCCACGGACAATGCCACGTTCAACGCTGGGGGGGGGGGGGGGGGGGGTATGTTGGAACGTGAAGTGGCGAACGTCCTCTCAGCTGGCTAATGGCCGTTTTATTATCGAACCCTCTCCCGCTCATCGTGTGTGTGTGTGTGTGTGTGTGTGTGTGTGTGTGTGTGTGTGTGTGTGTTTGCAACGGAAAACTAAAAGCATGTCCACCAAAAAAAAAAAGCGCTCTTTGTTTGCGAGTCCATTTCGCTACAGACATGCACCGTTAACCGTTAACTGTTTATTGGGCACAGCGTGATCGGAAGGGGTCGAGAGAGAGAGAGAGACAGAGAGACAGAGACACACAGAGACACAGAGACACACAGAGACACAGAGACACACAGAGTGAGCATACACGAATCATGTGTTTATTGGCGAAGCGTGATCGGATGTGTTCTTGAGATACTGGAGAGAGAGAGAGAGAGAGCTAAGCATGCGTTTATTGTCTTTTTTATTAAAATTTTATTTATTTATTTATTTATTTATTATTGTTATTATTATTACTAACACAACTACTACTTTTCTATATTATAATTATTTATTTATTTATTTATGTACGCTTATAGCTGACTTCATCACGTTTTTGCGCCTTATACATATATTATTAGTAGAGGGTTTAGGTTTGTTGTTGTTGTTTGTAGTCTTTGTTTGTTTTTGTTGTTTTTTTCTCAAGGCCTGACTAAGCGCGTTGGGTTACGCTGCTGGTCAGGCATCTGCTTGGCAGATGTGGTGTAGCGTATATGGATTTGTCCGAACGCAGTGACGCCTCCTTGAGCTACTGAAAACTGAAAAACTTATTGGCAAAGCTTGAGTGGGTGTGTTTCTGAGAGACAGACTGACAGACACAGGGTCACACAGAGAGGCAGAGAAGGGGGGGGGGGAGAAGAGAGGGAGAGAGAGAGAGAGACAGAGGTGTGTGTGTGTGGGGGGGGGGGGGGGATTGCGCACGAAGGAGCGTTTCTTTGTTTTTTGTGTTGTTTTTTTTGTTCTTGTCGTTGGCTTAAGGACAGAGACGTGCGGAGAGAGAGAAAAGAGAGAGAGAGAGAGAGAGAGAGAGAGAGAGAGAGAGAGAGAGGGAGAGAGACAGACAGACAGACAGACAGACAGACAGAGAGAGGAATCGGGGGTGAGGAAGGATAGGTGTGTGAAAATGGTCAGGAAAGAAGCTTACG
>NC_134897.1:37347631-37350131 GCF_041734735.1 Babylonia areolata
CGTCCTTCGTGTGTATACGCAAGCAGAAAATCAAATACGGACGTTAAGGATCCTGCAATCCATGACAGCGTTCGGTGGGTTATAGAAACAAGAACATACCCAGCATGCACACCCTCAAAAGCGGAGTATGGCTGCCTACATGGCGGGGTAAAAAGGTTATACACGTAAAAGCCTACTCGTGTACATTCGAGTGAATGTGGAAGTTGCAGCTGACGAACGAAGAAGAAGAAGAAAAAGAAAAAGAAGAATCCGAATAACCCTCCACAAAGTATAATGTAGATTTTTCGATATCCATTTTGAATCAGCAGACCGGCTTGTGCCTGAACCCCCTTCGTGTGTATACGCACGCAGAAGACCAAATATACTCCTGAAGTCCATGTCAGCGTTCGGTGGGTTATGAAAACAAGGAGGTACCCAGCATGCACATCCCCGAAAACGGTGTATGGCAGCTTACATGGCGAGGAGATTAGAGAAAACGGCCATACACGTACGTAAAATGTTAGATGCCTGAGTGTGTATGGGTGCGTGCCTAAAATCTGATTGAATGACACAGGAAACGAATGATGAGCGCCCAATGGCATCCGTCAGTCGGCTCTACCCACGTAGGCAGCCTGTTGTGTAAATGATTCCCGAGTTGGTAAAGCGCTTAGTGCTTGCTCTCCGACCGAAGATAGGTGCTGTATAAGTGTCCAAGTCAAATCAAATCAGACTCTCTCCGTGCTGATGACAAAAATAGGAGATGCTGACAGCTAGTGTTTCATTCATTTATGCTGAACTAATCGAAGCGTTTACAGATGGACGGTTCTGACTCTGAAGAGTTAGATTCAGACACGCAATACACTTGAAGGAGGTGAAGAAGAAGAAGAAGAAGAAGAAGAAGAAGGAGAAGGAGAAGAAGAAGAAGAAGAAGAAGAAGGAGAAGGAGAAGAAGAAGAAGAAGAAGAAGGAGAAGAAGAAGAAGAAGAAGAAGAAGAAGAAGAAGAAGAAGGAGAAGAAGAAGAAGAAGAAGGAGAAGGAGAAGAAGAAGGAGAAGGAGAAGAAGAAGAAGGAGAAGAAGAAGAAGAAGAAGAAGAAGAAGGAGAAGAAGAAGAAGAAGAAGAAGAAGAAGAAGGAGAAGAAGACGGAGAAGGAGAAGAAGAAGAAGAAGAAGAAGAAGGAGAAGAAGAAGAAGAAGAAGGAGAAGGAGAAGAAGAAGAAGAAGAAGAAGAAGAAGAAGAAGAAGAAGAAGAAGAAGGAGAAGGAGAAGAAGAAGAAGAAGAAGAAGGAGAAGGAGAAGAAGAAGAAGAAGGAGAAGAAGAAGGAGAAGAAGAAGAAGAAGGAGAAGGAGAAGAAGAAGGAGAAGAAGAAGAAGAAGAAGAAGAAGAAGAAGAAAATGATTTGTACTATGACAATACACGAAGACGACGACGACGACGACTAAGAAGAAGACGAAGGGTTGTATCAAGACAAACAATACACGAAGAAGACGACGACGACGATGACGATGAAGAAGAAGTAGAAGGGTTGTATCAAGACAAACAATACACGAAGAAGACGACGACGACGATGACGATGAAGAAGAAGTAGAAGAAGAGGAGATGTAAGAGTCATTTTGATTTCTTTAATGTTAAAAAAAATCAATATTTTAGATATAATGCTATCCAAACCTAAAATTAAAGTTAAGGTCACAATAAATCAAAAAAAAAAAAGAAGAAAAATTCATGTACCTATGATAGTTTTGTAGTTGTAGAGCTTTAATTTTGTTTGTTTGTCGGTCATTTTGAATCGATTCCATGGCAACCTGTGCATAGAGAGTGCCTTTTTTCCACATTTTTGTGAATCCTCGTTTATACCTAAAACAAAATATCCACCTATGATAGTTAATCACAATAAATTTATTTAGAACGAAACTGTTTTAAAAATTGCTGCCATGTTTTTAAAATAGCTGCCATGTCTGGGAGTTGCAGCCCACGAACGCAGAAGAAGAAGAAGAAGAAGAAGCTAGGTACACACACAATCCACTTCAGATGCGCGGGGTCTCTGCAACGAAAAAAAAAGAAAGGAAAAAAAACAAAAACAACAACAACAAAAAAAACTGGCCGTAAAAAGAATTCATTAGCGCGTAGTCGCGGTTACAGTGGTGTCAGTGTAGTGTTAATTAAACAGTGTTAATTAAACAAGTTTCCTGATTTTGTCCCAGTTCTTTTGGCCTGGGACGGTTTGGGCCGTAGCTTTGGTGGCTTATCTGAACATCAACCGCGTCGCTTGAAGTAGGCCTATGTACCCACACACATGTACCGACGTTGATTAAACTTTGAACGAAAGTCACTGAACGGTCTGCCGATCAAAAGCGTGAGTGGTGGGTGGGGGAGACTTGACGTGGTCACTGGGTGGTCATGACAGTTAGTGTGTGTGTGTGTGTGTGTGTGTGTGTGCGTGTGTGTGTGTGTGTGTGTGTGTGCCTGTGCCTGTGTGTGTGTGTGTGTGTGTGTGTGTGTGTGTGTGTCTGTGTGTGTGTGTG
>NC_134897.1:37360131-37382631 GCF_041734735.1 Babylonia areolata
GTGTGTGTGTGTGTGTGTGTGTGTGTGTGTGTGTGTGTGTGTGTGTGTGTGTGTGTGTGTGTGTGTGTGTGTTGTTGTTGTTGTTGTTGTTGTGTGTGTATGAATGCTGATATTCGGTGGCAGTGTAATCATTAATAATTCACGAAGCGTTTACATAAAGTAAAGTATACCAATACCGCTGATACCATCGCTATACAAGATAAAATATACGACTGAAACAACAGGATAAGGAGAAGAAGAAGAAGAAGGAGGAAAACAAAACAAGAAAAAGAAGCAGAAAGGTAGCAGAAATAATGCTAGATGATGATGATGATGAGAATGATAATGATGATGATGATGATGATAATGATGACGATGGTGATGATGATGATGAAGAAGAAGAACAACAACAACAACAACAACATAACAAGATAAAGGAGATGCACACAACATTGAACACCGGTAGCAATGTAATACAGATGCACACGCTTCCCTCCCCTCGCCCCCCCCCCCCCCGCCCCCGCCCCTCCCTCCCCAACACACACACACACGTACACGTGCATATTTTGTCATATGCAACATTTGACTTCATTGTCAATCTGCTAACTTTCATCTGCAGTTCATATCTTTCTGTCTTCATTGTAAACCATCAGGTCACGATAAGTGTAATTATTTCAATGACATGATGATAGTGATATTGATGACAGCAACCATTATCATGGTCATCGTCGTTATCATCACACCGGGCACATAAAAAACAACAGAAAACCGAAAAAAAGCTACAGATATTTACAACATGAGCATGTACATGCCCATTCTGCAATAAATGTTAGTCCCCCAATTTACAGTACAAAGTACGATGAAAAGAAAAATCAAGCATGAAACACAAGCTTGGAATACATCTATATACATGTTTATCGCATCAAAGATGGCAGGTCGACTCTGTTAATTAAAGGATCAGAGCACAAGACCAATGACTATGTGCGGAACCTGGTCAGCATCCTTGTTGGGCCCCAAGAACCACTGCTGGCGACTGTCAAACGACGGAAGATGGCATGGTTTGGTCACGTCATACGACATAACACCCTCTCCAAAACCATCCTGCAAGGGACTGTAGAGGGAGGGCGCAGACGGGGGCGGCAGAGAAAGAGCTGGTCCGACAACGTCAAGGAATGGACCAAAATGACGATGCCAGATCTCCTCACGACAGCTGCCAACAGAACGGCGTGGCGAGCTATGACATCTTCCTCATGTCCCCCCAACGACCCCAGCGGTCGAGGGAATGAGCTGGAGCTGTCGAAATAAGATTTTTCTTAAATTAAAAAAAAAAAAAAAAAGCTGAGAGCAAGACAGTGTGGCAGTTGTCTTTTTGCAGGTCACATTTTGGGTAAGTGCGAAGAGAGAGATGTGCGGAGGAAGTGTGAAATGTGTGGTCCACAGTAAATAACTGAGCGAGTCCGGTCGAATAATGGTTGTTGAATACTTGAGGCGAAGCTTGTGCCACTGAACGTAGGTTTCATAGGTCACGAACCACCCAGAATGAACTTATGATTTGGACTCACATTGAGTCGAGAACCGTGGATAAGGATCTCTTCTTTGGTTGCTCACAGCTCAGCCGACCACACAAGGCCATATCTGGACTGAAAACCTAAACATCGATCCCGAAGATTCTGAAAAAAAGTACTGGAAGATCAAATCAGGCACAAGTACAGTCATAGTCATGCACATAAACCCCCAGAACATGCGTCATACGTTGACCATTCTCGTCACTTTTTCGCCGGAGGATTAAACAAAATTGAACCTGAACATGAACATAATAATACATGGTACAAAATATATATACTATAATATACCAGGCATACAACACCACTGATCAACTCACACGTCCATAGGCGCAAAAAACAAACAACATTGTCAAATGTCCAATAATCAAGTCCCGAAAAAGGAACACAAAAATCCAAGGCTTTGAAGAAAAACATAATAGAGACTAGCAGAAAGCTGAAAATAAGAAAGCAAGAGACGACAGAAAAAAAGCAACAGAAACAAAGTGATAAAAACCTAGAATTTTTAACACAGAATTTCCTGAAGGGGCCGGTGGAGGGGGGGAGGAGGGGGGAGCGGGGAGGGGGGGAGCGGGGGGAGGGGAGGGGTGCGGGATACTATTCATATTGAAAGTAGTTAGTAGGGGGCTTAGTAGGTGGTGTCCTAAGTACGTTAAAACAGAACAGGCACCACTGAACACCACCGAAGTGACTCAGCAGCAGTGCAGGGTCTCCTCTAGTGTGTGGCCTCCTGACGACCTAACATCGATGGTTCCCTGTGGACTGCCGACGCTGGAACTGCGACGGACGAACCCGGGTTTGGCCGTGTATGGGGGAATCTAAATGAGCGGCGTGGGAGTAATGCCACTGAAACGGTGCAGATGAATGGGGCAGCAAACAAAAAAAAAAAAAAAAAGAAAAAGAAAAAAGAAACAAAGTGATAAAAACCTAGAATTTTTAACACAGAATTTCCTGAAGGGGCCGGTGGAGGGGGGGGAGGAGGGGGGAGCGGGGGGGGGGGGGGGGGAGTGCGGGATACTGTTCATATTGAAAGTATGGATGAGGATGAGGGTAATGGACAAGGATGAGGACTGTGGACGAGGACGGGGCTCTGATGAGGATGCGGCTACGGAAGGTGCTGAAGAATGGGAACGAAACTGTGCACAATATAGGGGAAAAAAAAGCATAATGAAAGTATGTCAGTAAAATCTGTAGAAATCAAGATACCAGTGAATGGTTGGGGGGAAAAAAAGAAGACGAAGAAAAAAAAAAGAAGACTGCACAGGATGTCAACCACCAGGACACAACTGACTCAAGATGAGTATGTTAATTAAAAAAAAAAACGTGCTATAAGGGAGTCCTCTCTTTTCTTGATATATTACACGAGTGTGTGTGTGTGACTGAGTAATAAAAAAAAAAGAAAAAAAAGAGAGAGAAAACAAACAAAAAAACAAACAAAAACCCCGCGAACACCCAAACAGGCATGTAAATTATTGTCTTTTATAGAACAACAACAAAATAAAAAATAATTAAGTAAACAAACAAAAACAATATCTTGTGTTGTTCCAAACGATAACAAACATAAAATCAAGTTTATTTCACTGAGGCTGCAAAGCCTACATGCATCCTAACCTGTCTCAGAGAAACAAATGTAGTAAAACAACATATATATTCAGTGTTATAGTGTCAAAGGCTGTTGCTGAGTAGCACAACGTCATTAAAGCGGCGAGTTCAAGAAATGTTGTAATGAAAATGAAAATGAACTGAAAGAAGCATTTGTCTGAAAAACACGATGAGGACACATCTGAATGTTTTTAGCTCCGTCCCAAATTCTGATCAACTTTGAGGACAGCTGAGAAGGATATATAGCGTTTGTTTCTTATTTTGGTTTTTGTTCTATATAGCATGCGTTTGCTGAACAGAATATATACCGTTCATGCTTTTTTGGTGTGTTTTTTTTCCTTAAATGTCCGTGCGATTCAGCAGGTAATTTGACAAACCTTTTGAAACCATGCTGTATGCATCTGATGAAACTCTACGGCTTCAAACCTTCACGTATGTTTGGTAGGGTGTTTCAAATCACTATGTTACAGTATGTTAATGTTTCAAACAACCTTTCTTTTCACGCGCATGTTTTGTTTCCTCGAGACAGATTTAGCTGGGTTGAATGTCAACATGACCTTCATCACCGTACATAGGACTGTCTTCAGGGTCAGAGATCAGCTCCTCATTTCCCAGTGTTATGATTCTGTAATCGTACACTAGTCGTCCGTCTTCTGCTTCGTATGTTTCGTTCAAATCTGACACAGATGCTGAAATTGCTTCATCTGGTAGGAAATGGGCATGTGTCAGAATCAGTCCTGTGTTGGCACTGTCACAATTTCTTGAGCTAGTCTCTTCGGGACACTTTGGAGAATCACACGATGTCCTTCTGCCGGAATCACTTTCATGTTTTGCAATAGAGACACACGTCCTGTTTTCATTCAGTGCATCAAAATCTGTTGAGGTGGGTTCTATAGCACTTTCAGTGTTAGCTGTATCGGCTTGTTCTTTCCTGCTTGATTTGTTCGTGCTGCCTGCGTGCGTTGGGGCAAAGTAATGCTCTTCAAAGTGAGTCTGACAGGAAGGCTGTGCAGTAGTTCCAGATGACCCTGGCGTGCATATGGATGAAAGCGTTTTCTTCTGAGAAACGTGAGTCTCAATGGAGGAAAGATTTGAAGATTCCTTACCTTCTTTCTGGACACATACCTCAGCTTCGAACAAGGCTTGGTGATTTTGGACGCTGTCTGATTTTGTTTGCCCTTCGAGGCAATTCTGGTTGGTGGAAGAAAAAGTATCTGATGGTTTGAAACGACCAGTATTGACTGTATCATTATCTGCGTGTGTTTCTGTTTGTTCGGAAACACACAGGCACTGGTTTCCAGGTCCCTCATGATATGCATCTCCTTCTTTGACACCAAGTCTGCAATTCTTTGTCACCGCACAGTTGGACTCGAGATGAGAACTGATTTCTGTGCATTTTTCTTCCTTTACTTTCACTACATTCGTAAAATGTATATTCTGTGTACTATCTAACCCGTCAGCAGAGAGCGTGAGTTTATCTGCTGGTTTGTCAATGCTGTTGTTGCAAGCATGCTCTGCGTGATAATCCTTTGAGATGCTGTGACACTTTTCATCTTCATGCCTTTTTCTGAAAGAAACAGAAATGTCATCTGCAAGTATGTCTGTGTCGCTTTTGTCCAAAGACGCTACATGGACTGGTTGCTCAATCTGAGCAGGTGAACGTGTTTCATCGACACCTACATTACTGACTTGGTCTGTGTTTATCAAAATTATCTGTTTTCTCTGAAACATTTGCCGTTCTGCTACCGATGAAGGGATTTTTATCCTCTTAGATTCAACGGAGTTACCTTCAACCTCGATGCTTTGATGCGGTGGTTCGTCACTAAGTAGTTGAACTGATGAATTTCTGTTTATTTTGTGCGAATTCACCTGGTTTGCAGATTGTGTTTCTTTCAAATGTTCTTCTGCATGACTTTCTCCAAAATAGAATTCGCAGCGGATGCTATTTTCCATAAACACGTCATCTTGCTCATCATCATCAATGTCAAAGACAAGATATTCGCACCGATAGTCTTCAGCCTCACTTATTTTTGATCTTATGACCAAGGAATCACTGCTGGACAAATGTCTCCTGGCTTGATACTCTTGCGATCCTGTGCTAGAACAAACCGAGCTGTGCATCTTGCGTTTCAGGTTGGAGTCCGTTGTTTCACATTTTGGCACAGATGTGCTGTCACTGATCACGACCCAAGCATCATCAGTGTCATCATCAACATCACCATCAGGTCCTTCCTCGTGACTAGGAATCAAACAATCGAAAGAATTTGAGGATGTCGAACAAGCATCATGTGAGCTGACCCGCAAGACTCTTTTGTTAATTGATGATTTCTTGCGTACATCATTTTTTGCAGATGGTGAAGCCATAAAGGAAGAGAATGGAGGCAGCCTGGGCGCAGATTGTTCAGGCAAGAATGAATCGGAAACCGGGGATAAATCTTCACTGCAACTGTTAGTTTGAGAGTTGGAAGAATTATCTTCAGCATCCAGTGGATGCTTCTTGGTTTGATGACTGACGTTTGGAATTTGAGTCAAATGATCTAGGACAATGTTGGCATTGTTACCGCAGTCAGATTCTACACCTTGAGTATTTTCTACTGTCATGTGGGGCTGACCAGGTCTGTGCGCTAATGACTTGTCAGTGGCAGATGAATGTGCACAATCAATTGTCTTTGTGTTTGCCAAAGCATTGCCAACTTTTTCCATTTCAACATCATTGCATTTATCGTTTTGGGGAGCATCAAGTTTCACGTCGAGACTGGCACTTTCTGAAATGAGCACCTCACCATTCTGTGAGGTTGGAAAGATGGAAACATGACACCTTGTTTGATCGTACTCTTGCGATGAGTCGCTTTGTCTGTGTGAGTTAGAAGACTTCGTTTCGGTTTCAAGACCATGGAAATATTGCAACAACTTCACGGCATCAGGCAACGCCAGAACATGCGTGGATTCCCTGCCATAATCCGTTTGGTCTGAACCCATCAGCTGTACAGTGCGGGACAAAAGATTCAACTTGTGTACACGTGTGTTTTCCACATCGGCTCGAGCCAGTCCTGGGAAACAACTGGCGAGAAATTCTTCAAGAACAACATAGTGCTGACCCTCCAACTCAACACATTGTAATTTGTGGTC
Source organism: Babylonia areolata (assembly GCF_041734735.1). Lineage (NCBI taxonomy): Eukaryota > Metazoa > Mollusca > Gastropoda > Neogastropoda > Buccinidae > Babylonia > Babylonia areolata. The sequence continues at coordinate 37,366,404 of NC_134897.1, forward strand.
ACATAACTCCAACAGTGTATCTGTATTTTCAGCCACAGTCTGCTCACATTTTATGATGGGATTGATTGGTGATACGTTTGATTTGGTCACGTTGTTAACACCGCTGTCTTTACCAATCCCTGAAGCCAAAAGGGTTGACACTTTGAAGTCTTTGGATGCCTCTTCACGAGGTTTTGGCTTTTCCGAATCACTGACAGGGAGTTCTGATAAAACTTTGTTTGTGCTGCAGTCATAATTTGGACTGAAAACAAATGCTTTGTTTTTTCTGTCACGGGTGTTATCTTCTCCATCACTGACATTGACATGTGAATTGGGACAGATGTTCTTTATGTCACTGTTGTCATTAACATTGTCCTGTTGGAAACTTCTTTGGCTTTGGGTCCAGTTTGCAGCATCATGTCCAAACTCACCCTTTGTATGATCATGACTATAATCACGTGCATCTAATTGAGGTGGAATGCCTTCTGACACAGAAGAGGGGTTTCTTCTTTTCGTTATTGCAAGAGAAAACACGCCTGAAATACGGAGTTCTGATCCAGTATTTTCAAAACTACACCCATTAATTGACGTTTGGGGTTTTGCTGCTGATGAAGTATTTTGTAATGTGGAGACATTTTCGCCGTAGAGTTCACCAGAAACTACAGAACCAACATCACTGCTGGTCTGTTCCGGTGTATGCCAGTTGTTTCCTTCCGGCATACTTGAAGAGCTTGATGTCCTTTGTCTGGACTGTTCTGCTACATCTGGTGGATCCAACACGAACACTTGATGCTGTCTATCATTTGAGAGCACACTAACAATATCTTCCATATCAACCTCATGTTTGGAATGATGCATATCAATGTTTGGCACATTTGACACAGTACAGTTCTCTGTTACAGTCTCTAAACCATTTTTCAGAGATTGTGCTGGACAGTGGTTTCGTTTCGAGCCATTCCTGATGTCTGTCCCAGTGACATTGTGTGTCATCTGTGTCTGAACAGTACCTGAATCAACTGCAGTTTTGGGAGAATGATTCTCGGCTCGGACATTACCAGTAGCCACCTTCTGGCTGACCTGAGAAACACTGGTTTGATACTTGTCAGCATAAGGACTTTGCTGGGACCTGCTTCTGACAGATTCAACAGGTAAGTGGTTCGGAAATCTCAGTTCTCTCGAAATACCCTGAACCTGATTACAGGGTGTCTGGTTACGCTGCTCCGGTATGAAAGACGAGGCATAGTGACAAGATGCCCCTGGAAAGTTTCCTGGTATCATATACCGCGTTGAATCTGCTGACATGGAAGAATTGCCACCTAGCTGTCCTGCTGAAGATATCAGGGAAACAGAGTTAGACGGACAATTGAATACTTGTGATGGAGCGCTCACTTGTTTTCCGCAATGTTCTGTTGGATGTATTGTAGGTTCTGAAACACACAACGCTGTGTTTTTGGAACTTGGAGTGTTCTGTTTGACTGACGGTGAATACGTCTTGTGCATTGATGGGGTACTCGTACATGATTGGAAACTGACACTCCTACTAATTGCACCCACTGCATTTGGATTTTGTTGGTTCTGTGTGCTGCATGTGCTGCGTGCTGCAGACTCTCTGGAAAAGTGTCCAATTATCAGTTGATTTTCAAACTGCGTCGGCTCTTGTGACGAGACAGGTGCGGACAGCATCCGAGATGCAGGAATAATGCTGTGCTCTGGTTTCGTGGAATAATTGACAATACATGGAAACTGTGACAGTCCTGCAGCATAAGTAGCAGCATGAGCCAGCTGACCTGATCCAGACTGCGTTGAAACCCTTTCCCACGTGCGCAGAATCTCGGTATTGAAGTCTCGTATCCAAGGTGGCATCCTCGGCTTGGCAACATGCTGGTCAAGATATCTGATGTTGCTCGATCCACATGTGTCCACTGCACGGCTGATACTGCTTCTTTTGTGATTCTCAAAGCTGTTTTGATGCTGAGCAGGGATTATGGGACTTTCTTCATCAACGTCAATGATTTCAGTTGGTTGTTTTGGCATACAAGTACCTTGTCCAAGTGAGTGATAACCGTTAATATTTTTGCTAACGTTTCCGCTACCTTGCTCATGTCGTGCACGTCTTCCAGACAATTCGTGAAGCATGTTGCCTGAAGGCTGACTGATAGTTCTGATACCAGAGAGGTTCTGGTGCTGATGCAAATGAGGCCCTGGTGAAAAACTGACTGGGCTAGTTCCATTAGTTGATTTTGTCATCAGCTTATCATGGTCCCGACATGGACCCTGCCAGGCAGAATGCACTGGATACTCTCTACCATCCACTGTTTGTCTCCAAGGAGAAAAGGCCACAGTCTTTCTTTGAATGTTTGCTGGCATGTGATTGTCATAGTCCAGAGCGAAGTGTGGCGGGCATGCTAGGTCTTTGATGGGACCAATATTTTGTTTTTCTACATATTCTTGGCCGAAAATATAGGACTGAAGAGTTCCCTGTTGTGGCAATCTGTTTGAAAGTTGCACTGGTTGAGTTTGGTGCCATGCGTCTGGATCTGAACGGGATAGATGACGATGAGCAGTGCCATTCTGCATGTCTGTGGGCACAAAGCATTCCTGGGTTGGTTGCTGCATGTCATCACTTTCTGTATGGCATTGCACATGTTTTTCAAGACCAGTATAGTGTCCATTCTGTTTTCTTTTTTCATCTTGAACTGTGTCAGTATCTGGACATGTATCTTGGAGTTCAGTATTATCTACTGCAATCTCGTGGGGATTCTGCAAACTTAGATGTAGTTCTTCTGTCAAGGCACGCTGCTTTGGTCTGATATATTCCTGCTGAATGTCCAGGTGTCTGCGCTGCGTGCTCTCTCGAGAATATACTTCACTTTGTTGCAGCACACGGATTTCGTTTCTGGGGAAAGACTGACCAAGTCCTCTATAATAACCTTCTGCATCGTTTTCCTGGAAATCGTTTTGTATGTTTCGTTGAAGTACATGGTGGAACTTTTCTGGACGTTCCTGTTGCTGCCTCTGGAGTGCATGTTGAGTCAACATGTCTTGTTCTCGTAATTCCATGTGGTGCCTCTGTGTTTGGCTTTTTCTCCGTATCCAGTATTCTTCAGACTGTCCTGCTAGGGTCTGCCTTTGAGAACCTGTATGTTTTGTTTGATGCTGTACTGTTTGGTTCTGCAACTGCAGTTTGAGATCACAATAATGACGATTTCCGCAGTTGCAGTTTTGTTCTGGCACGTTTTGAAGTTGTGCTTGTTCTTTCCGTTCTCGTTGATACTGTTGCTGTTTTTCTAGATGATCGAGGGAATGCCTTTCCCAGCATTTCGGCTCTGAAGATTCAGCAAAACGAACATTGTTTGCCCTACTTATTCCACCTTCAGTTTGCCATGGCGAAGAAGAAGAGATAGAAGCTGGAGGGAAGGGCTTGATGAGGCCATCGCATAAAGGTTTCAAGTTTCTGTTCATGTAGAAAGACTGCTTGGCGTTTGGACCTCCTTGGTCACCATCATGATATAAAGAATCTGACGGAATGTAGCTGTTGCCTTGCTGGAAATATCTCATTTTTGAAGTTTGACCTGCATCCATCCACTGCACAGGACGTGAGCTGCTTTTGTTCTTCTGCGAGCAGTAACGTGCAGTGTGAATATCTTTATACTGCTGCATCATATTCAAGTTGTTTGTGTAACCATTCCGCATATGTGGTGTCTCTCTCGGTAAGGACGTTTCAACAGTTCTGTGATCTTGGCCCAGTGCGCTGTTCTGTTTCAGTGAGATGAATTCTGCTGCAGAATGTCTGTTGATGCTGGCAGGAACACCACCGTGGATATCTGTTTGAGCATAAAACTGATGACTATCAACAGGGGAGGTGGGTTTGTTGGATGTGTCTGTTGACAGAATGTTGCTGTCTCTGATTTTGTCAAGTTGTGGAAACATTTCTGGTGTTGTTTGATGTGAATGTGAAGAGTTGTGATACTGTTCCCTGAGCATTTGATGCCGCCTACCATTGTAGCGAACATCGCATGCCTGATACATACGATCATTGTTTGTACCATGTCCGCTGTTTTCGAATTCAAAAGATGATGCGCTATCGGATACAAAGTTTGGTGTTGAGGTCGGAGTGATAGGACTTGTGCCCCTGTCGCAGGACTGCTCTTTGGACGTTTTACAGGAATCCGTGCTGCTTGATGAAGATGCTGAATCACAGTTCTTCAGGTAGTACCTTCCGCCAAATCGATATTGAAACTGACTTTGGTTTGGACCTGGGGCTGAAAAATGTGCTGTTCTTTCTTGGTGTTGGTCATTTACAGTCGGGCTTCTATGAGACCTGCGATTCCTGGATAGGTCGTTTCCACTTTGCCTCGGAGTGCATTGGTCTTCCTTTCTTTTTTGTTTGTGAGCTAGACATTCTGGGTCTTGAAACGGAAAGTTATTGAACACACTACACTGGCGCATTCCTAACAAGCTGCCAGAATGACTGTGAAAATTACGAGTGTCATCAACATCGTTATCTTTGGACGTCGGTTTTCCCTTTCTTGAAACGTGGTTTGTTTGTAACTCACATTCAAAACTGAAACATCCTGATCTTACGTCAAACATTTGGGTAGGACCTTTGTGAAGATCGCCATCGTTTTTGCAACACACATCTTCGGGTTCATTCGAACCAAGAGACCGTGTTGAACGGGTATCTGCACGTGGGTCCTTGTCACAAACACAGCCACGCTCTGTGAAAGGCCGGGATACCTGTGTGCCAAAGGTGACCAGTTGCGGTGAGCGGTCTGTCTGCTTGCGATTCTTGGTTCCAAAAGAAACCCGGGCCGTCTTGGTGTTGTCACATGGCTCAGAAGTTGGAATACGCTTTCCCAGAGACTGAAGGCCTTGGGGAGGACCTGACAGATGTCCACTTCGTAATGCTATAGAGTGAGGACTGGGCAGCACGTTCGTTCCGTTACCGCTCTGGGACATCCTCTCATCGCCTGGTCTTGACCTGTGGGCAAGACAAAGAACAACCAGGTGGACTTTGTTGGATACGGAGACTTAGTTGATAACATACAAAAGGGGTTGGATTCTGCAGAAAGGAAACATGATAGAAATATGCTTGACAACAAGAAAAGGACTGGTATGCTTGCTGAATCTGGGATATCTTCATTGACATATCCGTCATTCATTCATCATCCCACCATCATCACCGTTAATAACAGCAGATTCACTATCATTAGTGGTCATCATCGCCAGTATTATGATCGTCATAATATCATTCAAGGTAATTACGGATTCTTTTTCTTCGTAATCATCATCATCATTCATTGTAATTCAGTCATACTTCACCATCTTCATTACCATTCCAGAAAATTATTAACTCTTCATCTGCGCAGTCATCATGATCGTCCAAAATCATTATTCACGATCTTCCTTAACGTTCACGATAAATCATTTATTCATCTTCTAACCTATCACGATAATTCATCTCGGTAATTCATTTATTCATTCATTCATTCATTCACTCATTCATTCATTCTTCTATTTCATTATCGATATTCTTGTTCTTTTTCTTCTTATTATTATCATCATGATCATCATCATCGGCATTATTGTCATTATTATCACAATCACTCCTGATAATTCATTCATTCTTATTCTCATTGTTACTATTATTGGTGGTGGTGGTTGTCAACATCAGTGATGATTCATTGAGTTGTTTATTAATTAATTTGCTGGTGTATTTGTTTCCATTTTGAAATATGATAGTGTCGATGTTGTCAATATCTTTCTTTATTTACCGAGTTGTTTATTTGTTAGTTTAACTGTTGGTTCGCCTTTTGAAATACATTCAGTCCGTACACACACCCACACCCACAAAGAGAAGTAGGCATGGAAACAAACAGCCACCTACGCACACAGATCTGTTTGATAGTTCCAATGTTCTCAAATAAAAAGAGGCATTTGTTGTGAAAAGGAGCAGCTGTCATCCAGATAAGATTACAACAACAACAATACTACTAACAATAATGATACTACTATTACTACTACTACTACTACTATTACTGCTACTGATGATAATAATGATAATAATAATTATTATTATTATTTCATTCATGTACCGCCTAATCAAATAATTTTGTTCTGGACGTTTTACAACAGTTTCATTTAGAACACATTACAGGTGATCTGACTGTCATTCATCATATCAAGAGAGAGAGAGAGAGAGAGAGAGAGAGAGAGAGAGAGAGGACAAATGATAAATGTCTCATTGAGGATAAACTGGATTAGCTGAGAGCTTCTTTACACCATGCTCTCTCTCTCTCTCTCTCTCTCTCTCTCTCTCTCTCTCTCTATCTATCTATCTATCTATCTATCTATCTATCTATCACGATCACACACACACACACACACACACACACACACACACACACAAAAAAAGAGAAATGTGTGTGTGTGTGTGTGTGTGTGTGTGTGCGTGCATGCTTGCGTGCATGCGTGCGTGTGTGTGTGTGTGTGTGTGTGTGCGTGCATGCGTGCGCACGTGTGTGTACGTGCGCACGCTTGTTTTTCCTACCCATCTATTCATCTCTCTATCTATCTCTCTGTATGTACGTCTGCCCAACTACATATGTACTGGTCCATATATCGATATATTTGTCATTGTTTCTCTGTCTACCATGCCAGTGGAGAGATGGCCTAGAGGTAACGCGTCCGCCTAGGAAGCGAGAGAATCTGAGCGCGCTGGTTCGAATCACGCCTCAGCCGCCGATATTTTCTCCCCCTCCAGCAGACCTTGAGTGGTGGTCTGGACGTTAGTCATTCGGATGAGACGATAAACCGAGGTCCTGTGTGCAGCATGCACTTAGCGCACGTAAAAGAACCCATGGCAACAAAAGGGTTGTTCCTGGCCAAATTCTGTAGAAAAACCCACTTCGATAGGAAAAACATGAAAAAAAAAAAAAATGCACACAGGAAAAAATACAAAACAATGGGTGGCGCTGTAGTGTAGCGACGCGCTCTCCATGGGGAGAGCAGCCTGATTTTCACACAGAGAAATCTGTTGTGATAAAAACAAATACAAATACAAATACAAATTTTATCTGTCTTTAATAAAGAACAAATCTATGGCGAATTCAACGAAGTGAAGGAACTGAGAAGTAATGTGCGCATTGATTTTTTTTTTTTTTTTTTTGGGGGGGTGGGGGGGTGGGGGGGGGGGGATAATTGACAAAGACCGGGATACAGAGAAACAATTTCAAATATATCCGCGCATGCACGCACGCACGCACGCGCACACGCACACACCATTTACGCGCGAGCGCGCATGCACACGCACGTAATACAATCATACATACATACATACATCCTCGCACGCGCTCCCATTAGAGCACAGAGAGAGAGACGTGCGAACACATACTGAGATGCACAGACGTATTCTTTTTTTTTTTTTTTTTTTTGATCAATAAATCATATACCACGTTTCTGAATCCATTCTTTTACTATAAATAAATAGCGGGTACAGTTAAGAAGTTGCGGTACACGGGTAGCTGAGCTAATACAATGTATGTTACAGCTGAAACAAAGTCCTCAGTTTCCAATCTCTCTCTATCACTTTTACCCTCCATCTCCCCTTCTCCCTTTCTCTCTCTATTTCCCCCTTTCCCTACTCCCCCCCCCCCCCAACCGCCCCCCCCCCCTCTCTCCCTTCCCTTCCCCCTCAGCATTGAACGAATAAATCATGGAGAAAGAGGAGGCTTCACACAAAAGAAAAGAACTTAATCAATAATCCTTGCGCGAAGCGCTGCAACGCACACAATCTATGCAGGGTGAATTATCATTTAAAAAAAAATAATAATAAGGAGGATGGTGGGGAGGGGAGAAGTGTTGGAGGTAAGTCAGGCAATGTCATGTAATGGCTGAGAAGAAAAGCATAGCAGCTACAGATGGAAAGATGCAGAAATTAATTGTGCACGGTTGCAGAGATCGATACGAAAAATTGGAATTGTCAATTCTTTTGTGTAGCCAAAGCGGCTGTAGGGCATATGAGGACAAATCAGAGCAAAATGAAGAACATGTTTCTGGCTAAAAAAAAAAAAAAAAAATCAAAAACCAAGACTGATAACTAGTATTCCTGGTTTGTATTCAAGCAAATAACGGCAAGAAAAAAATGTATATCTCTCCCTATCTATTCATCGTGTGTGTGTGTGTGTGTGTGTGTGTGTGTGTGTGTGTGTGTGTGTGTGTGTGTGAAAAACAACCACATCAAATAATAACCATAACAACAAAAAATAATAATAGCAATGATAATAATACGATGACAATCACCAGCACAAAATTTTAATTATAATGGTATCACGACTGATATTGGGTTAACAAGCCGCATAATCATTTGTATATTCTTTTAAGATGGGATTGTGATACACAAATGACAATCAAACGCGTTCTCGAACGCGCATGCGCAAGTACATAAACCCAACGCTTGAACGCGTGCACACACACACACACACACACACACACACATATATATATATATATATATATATATATATATATATATATATATGTGTGTGTGTGTGTGTGTGTGTGTGTGTGTGTTAATTTGTATGTAAATGTATATAAAACACATGCGCGCGCACAATAGTACTCACCCTGTCGGGGGCGAACGAGAGAAACGGCCAGTGGCCTTTCGGCGACTTTCGGTAGTTCTCGGCTTTCCTCGGGTTCGGCCTCGTGTGCTCATGACTAATGTCGACCAGAAAAGGCTGCACTCAAATTAATTCACGTCAAACATACTGTGCAGTCACCCGCCTTTGTTTTTTTGTTGTTGTGTTTTTTTCTTTGTCACTTGAAAAACAAACTTTTATCTTTAGTGTCATAATCATGTCCACGGTGGCGGTTTCATCACTTCTCATGCAAAGAAATCTTGTCGTTCACTAACTTGTCCACTCACTGAGAAGTCTTGGCGTCGTTGTTGACAAAGACAGTATGAGCTCTGAGACAACCTGCCGCTCGCATGCTGCAGAAGGTGTCTTTTGGTGAGAGAGAGAGAGAGAGAGAGAGAGAGAGAGAGAGAGAGAGAGAGAGAGAGAGGGCATAGATATTGATGATAAAAGTGCAGCTCAGTGTACTGACATCGAACGGGGAGGGAACTTTTTTGTCGCTGTTGTGAGACAAAAGACGCTGTTCTCCATACAGACAGACAGACAGGCAGGCGTTGCACGGGGATGTATCGACTCAAACATGTACTCGGCTCATGCTGAAAGATTTCCTGGGCCTGTCATTCATTGACTGGGCATTGTTGTAGATTGAACCGCACGGAGGAAGCTACTGTTTGAGACCTCTTTTTTCTCATTAGCATGTTAGCTGTGGTGGATAGTCGTTGGTTCGATTCTAATCAACTGCGGTTTTTTGTTGGATTTGTTTGTTTTTTTTATAATAAATTCTTCACTGATATGCCTCACCCCCACCCCGTTGTGCGATAGTCTCGTATATGAAGACTGGAACCACAGTCCTATGTTGTTCAAATGCTTGACTGTCAATGTATGTGTCTGACTCTCGGTCTGGTTGACTACATGATTTTTTTCCTTCAGTTTTCATATCAAAACTTGAATGATTTTTTTCCCTTCAGTTTTCATATCAAAACTTGAAGTCAACAAGACCTCCTGAGTTATATGAATTAAAGCAGAATGGTGACAAAAGTTTTCATAGTATCGTCGTTACTACGTTTATCGAATATACCAAATCTGGAAAATATAGTAGTGGAACAGTCTGCAGCAAAAAGAAAAAGAAAAAAAAAAAGAATTTACGGATGGTGATACGTTCACGTACGCGTACGCGCACGCACACACACACACACGATATGTATGTGTATAAAACTAAAGGTGATGTATTTGTTTGTGTCGTGTCGTGTGTGTGTGTGTGTGTGCGCGCGCGAGTGTGTGTGTGTGTGTTTGTGTGTGTGTGTTTCACGATAACAACTCCTGATTTGTATGTGTGTATGTATATGTTTGCATGCGTGTGTGCGTATGCATGTGCGTAGGTGTGTATGTCTGTATGTATGCGTGGGTTCGTGCGTCTTATTTCTGTTTGTTGTGTGCGTGTGTGTATGTCCGCATTTGTTTGTACATGCATGCGTGTATGTAAATGTGAGTGCATGCGAACTATTGTACATGTGTGTATATACATGCGCGTGATTCTTTATCTATGTATGTAAGATTGTGTGTGTATATATTAATGTATTTATGTATATATGTACCTATGTATATATGTATTAATTTTGTGTGTGCGTGTGTGTGTGTATTTTCGTGTGTCTCTGCGTGTGAGTGTCGACAAAAAAAATCACATAAAGATTATATTAGTTTAAAATTTTAAAAAAACCCACAAAGGATCAACTCTTTTTCACCGAAAACTTTATTTCATTATTTACAGAAAACAAAATAGGATCCTTGACTGTTTCTTTAAAAAAAAAAAAAAAAAGAAAAAAAAAAGACTCAAATCGACAACCAAAACGTTCAATGATTACATATATCATTATGACATGACAAAACAAGCACTTTGATAGAAATCTCCTCCCCTTCAATCACCCCTCGATCGCCACGATTAATTTCTTTTTAATCTAGAGAGCAAACCGCAATGGCCTTTCGCATTTTATGTAATGCACAGCCCGGTAACATTTATCACAGACCAGAAATTCAGAACTAACCAATGGCGAGCCTTATAACAAAAAAAGCAACATTTTCTGTTACACTCGCCATTCTTGAATGTATAAACAATTAAATGATGCTGAGTAAACAGAATCTGTATCACAGTCAATATCGTGGCTTTCCTACAGTTTGGACTGTCTACCCCCCATAGATCACTCAAAACAGATCAAGTTTACCACAAAAGCTACGTTAGTGCTTTCAAAACTAGATGAAGTACTACATAACACACCAAGACATCACCGCGATTAGTGCTCCTTGTGAAGATCATCGGAAAAACCATATCTAAATCAATCGAACAGCGCTAACAATAATAATGATTATTAGCACATTTGCTCATGCTAACTGGATGAAATATTGAATGAAATCATTTCACAGGTCTATACACTGGCGTGTACAGCCACAACTAAGAGGCCATACATGTGCGCACGGCTTATAAAGAATAGGCGATCGCACGAACATCTATCGTCTTTCGACCTACGTCAAACCGCTTCTAGCTATTATTTAATGCGTGCGGTGCAACGAATGATAATGTATAGTAACAGAAGCAGTATCAGCAGCAACATAACAACAAAGGCTCAACAACTGCAACAGCAACAGAGTACCAGCTGTCATGTCAGCAACAAAAGAGTCATTCTTTTGATTTATTTTCTTTCAATATCGCACAAAAAAACAAGTGACATAAAGACGAACGAATCTGCTACTAAATGAATCGAGGATAACAAAAATTAAGCAATGCACTTATTGATAATTACAGGAGTGTTACGTGGAAAGAACATGCTACACTATCACTGTATAATGTCGCAGTTGAAATTGAGAGTGTATGCTATTCTATATTCAAACAAGGTAGGTCGAATCGATTTAAAATTTAAAATCTAAGCTCCACATGTGTAATATTAGCGTTTTCTTTTCTCATGAGTGAATCCTCATAAAACAGTAAAGAAACCAGGTAAACACGAGCGCACACTAATTTGTTAGGAGGTTAACAACATAAGAAATGCCTTCTTATGTGCTGGAGAAAAGAATCCTTTTCTTGAGAACTGGAGTGATTAGTCGATATTGCTGCTTTTCTTTTTTTTTTCTTTTCGACAGAACAAACTAAGCAATACTGGGCAAGATATCGTACGTCTTTGACTTGCTGCAAAGAAAGATACCGGTATTTGTTCTCTGTTTTATGCAGAGCAGTCCTGACATCATTTTTACACTGCATTTTATCTTTTATGTGTGCTGGGTTGTTTGAAAGACATCAAGCAACGAAGTAACCAAAACATGCTACAGAAATGCGCCGATGAGAGATATATGTAGATGTGGAGTGATGGCCTAGAGGTAATGCGTCCGCCAAAGAAGCGAGAGAATCTGACCACGCTGGTTCGAATCACGGCTCAGCCGCCGATATTTTCTCCCCCTCCACTAGACCATTTAGTGGTGGTCTGGACACTAGTTATTCGGATGAAACGATAAACCGTGGTCCCGTGTGCAGCATGCACTTAGCGCACGTGAAAGAACCCACGGCAACAAAAGGGTTGTTCCTGGCAAAATTCTGTTGAAAAATCCACTTCGATAGAAAAAAACAACAAAAAAAACTGCACGCAGGAAAAAAATACAAAAAAGGGTGGCGCTGTTGTGTAGCGACGCGCTCTCCCTGGGGACAGCAGCCCGAATTTCACACAGAGAAATCTGTTGTGAGAAAAAGAAATACAAACAAAAATACTAATTTTAGGTCATAAAAATTGACTGTTGTGTAACATCCGTCCGCCACAGTGCAGTGCGTGCAAAAGACGCTGATTGTCAATTGAACTAATATCGTACTGACAGAAAACAAAAAAACACAAAGACAAATTAATGGAAAGGTATACTAAAAAAAACAAACAAAACAAAACAAAAACAAGAGAGGCAAGGCCTTCAAGACTCACTTGTGATAAATTAAGTCCCCTAGCATTAATTACAGAGTAATTTCCCTTTTTTACTATCTGCACCAAAACGTTAGCAAAATAAATAAAAATTCCATGCTTAGCAAAAGAAGTTCCTGTCTGAACAAAAAATGATAATAGTGACTCCTCTTGTTGTTGTGTCAGAATAAGAGGTCAAAGTGCCAAGTTTAGAGAATACAAAAAAATATAAATATAACAGTAAATGCAGTTTGCATATAATTAGGCTTCTTTTTTTATTTTTTTTTTGTGCCTATCCCAGAGGTGCAATATTGTTATAAACAAGATGACTGGAAAGAACTGAATTTTTCCTATTTTTATGCCAAATTTGGTGTCAACTGACAAAAGTATTTGCAGAGAAAATGTCAATGTTAAAGTTTACCACGGACACACAGATACACGGACACACAGATACACACACACACACACACACACACACACACACACACAGACAACCGAACACCGTGTTAAAACATAGACTCACTTTGTTTACACAAGTGAGTCAAAAAAGGAGAGAAAATAGGCACAGGATGGTTCAAATATTGTAACGTTTTGACAAAACAGACACGGTAGCTAGACGACCTAGACAAAGTACAAAGATACCATCACAACAATGACATGATAGGCAGCTTGTCTGTCTCTCTGAATTGCCACAGTGGGGAACGGACCTGGGGTGAGTTGCAAGAGCGAAATTAGCGACGCTAGGGTTTGTTTATCGTTAAGAATATTCCTAACTCCACGGTAAATTCTATAGTATCAGTACCAGTATCAGTAGCTCAAGGAGGCGTCACTGCGTTCGGTCAAATCCATATACGCTACACCACATCTGCCAAGCAGATGCCTGACCAGCGGCGTAACCCATCGCACTTAGTCAGGCCTTGAGAAAAAAATAAAATAAAGATAAAGAAATGAAAAAAAAAGAATAAAATAAATTTTAAAATAAAAAATAAATAAAATATAATAGATAAATAAATAAAGATGATAATAATAGTAATAATAATAATAATGATAATGATAATAATGATGATGATAATGATAATAATAACAATCATAATCATTATTATGCTATTCATAAGGCGCAAAATCTTGATGAGATCAACTCTAAGCGCACAAAAAAAAAAAAAAAAAAATCTATAACTCTAATCAAACAGAGCTGCAAAGATCTGCACGCACAACCCGGCCCTGCAGTTTTGCAGACGCTGAGAGTGATACAATGCAAACAGACAGTGTCACACAACGTATTGGGTACAGGCCAGAAGCTAAAAGGTTCACGGTTCCATTCTTTCCATTTCAAGTCCATACCTCAGTTCCGGAAAGAAGCTGGCTACGGACCGGAAAAACCCAAATGAGTTGTTCAGAATTATGAGGAAGAAAGAACGAACTCATAACCTTCCTGGCTGGCAGTCAACCACGCCTACCACACATCAAACAAATCAAAACAATGATTATTATCGGCCACAGCTAAGGACACTGCGTCAACGGAGGGGTGCGTTTCCTTTTGGTTCCATGTGTACCTAGCTATCGTACTTGTTTTGGTTTTTTTTGTGCAACTGACCTAACCTCAACCTGGCTTATCTTATTTCTCGTGGTTCTTCTTCTTCTGCGTTCACTCGTATGTACACGAGTGGGCCTCTACGTGTATGACCGTTTTTACCCCGCCATGTAGGCAGCCATACTCCGTTTTCGGGGGTGTGCATGCTGGGTTTGTTCTTGTTTCCATAACCCACCGAACGCTGACATGGATTACAGGATCTTTAACGTGCGTATTTGATCTTCTGCTTGCATATACACACGAAGGGGGTTCAGGCACTGACAGGTCTGCACATATGTTGACCTGGGAGATCGTAAAAATCTCCACCCTTTACCCACCAGGCGCCGTCACCGTGATTCGAACCCGGGACCCTCAGATTGACAGTCCAACGCTTTAACCACTCGGCTACTGCGCCCGTCTACTTCTCGTGGTTAATTGCTCTGTTTCCACTGTCAATAATATAGATTGGGGATCGGGGATCGGGGGTGGGGTGGGGGGGGGGGGTGAGGATGCACTGCATATTCTCGGACGGATACAAAAGGGCGGGATATACACTGACTGAACACACGGTAAATATTACGTATTGAGAGTTAGTAAATTCAGCGTCGTGTCCAAAGAGAAGGGTAAAGGCTGAAACGTAATAGTGAGAGATCCAAACAGCATGATTTTTAAACAGAAGAAGATTATGTGGCTCAGCAAAACATCTTGAAATAAAAAAAACAAAAAAAACAGTGTAATGAAACGAAAGGATAATGGAAACAAGCAAGGTGGGCATAATACAACAAATACCACAGATACGCCATAGCTTGAAGCAAAATTTACAATTTCGGGCTATATACATGTGTATGGTACAGTAACGTTCATGATATACTCATGGGAAACATTGCATATGAAAAAAGTGATCCTTCATTAATATCACGCAAAATATACAACGCCACTCAAGGACGAATATAGAACATAGCAATAAGAACAGTAGACACACCTAATCAAAGGTGGTCAGATGCAGGATATGAAGACCAGCATATGAATTACAGTATGGTGTTTGAATCCAGCACTAGAACTGGTAAACTAAAACCCAGAAAAAAGATAAACTGGACATGAACTTTTCTAAAAGGATGTAAAACCGTCACACTGAAACACACCATGAAGATGAGTTATTAAGCCGTCAAAGGACGAGTTCATGGGTCGCCCAGACAATTAACTGTAAACGATTTGGAATTGTAAAACACCCATTAACATAGAAGTATGGTCCATGACTGAACACAGAAATGTACACTGTGCTGAAAATGGAAATCTAAAGTTCCTGACGAAGCCTTTAAAACCAAAACATCGCAGTCAGTTTTTAAGACACGAATGTGACAGAGCCCTTAATAAGTGTGCATTTTTAAAGGCTGTGGGTTCGAATCCAAGTGCGCAACGTTAGATTTTATGACTGAACATATCAAACAGCAGACACGTTAAGTCGCTTTAGCCGTGTTGTTAGGAATGACCTTTTCAGCTTCATGCGGTCAGAGCTGTATGTGCGAGTTGTCACACAACACAGCCGAAACTGATGAGCAAATTATGGAGTCCAGGAGCCAGTTGCATTGCTCGGACGGAAGAGCCTAGTATGGCCCTAACCCGCTGCTAACTGTGTGTAGTATGGAACTGACCAATGGCGTAGTTCGGTGAGCGTAGGCACTTAGTCAAGTGTAACTGTCAAAACGTTAGAACCAAGCAATGCAACTAGCACCAGGATTCACTTGTGTGGCTACTATTCTTCTCTGTGAGCACTCGGCTTTGTGTTGTTCTGATCGAGCTCTGTGGGTGAAGCGCTTCACACATTGCTTACCAAACGTCTTCACTCATAATCAGAATACCTTAATTATCTCGTACATATTATTTTTGTTTGTATATAGGAAACGTGTAACAATCATATGACAGAACTTATAAAAAAAACGGCAGGGAAAAAACTCCATGAAGATGTAGAAAGAGGATGATCCAACAATTAACGTCTCGGCTACCACTACACAGTGAAGAAATGGATTAGCAGTCAGTGTAACATTTTAATAAAATTAAAACAAAAGAGAATGCAGTACGTTTGACTCCTTGACAACCAAGGGACGTTTGCCCCG
>NC_134897.1:37395131-37397631 GCF_041734735.1 Babylonia areolata
TAGTGGTAGTGGTGGGGTAGTGAGTGCTAGGGTAGTGGTAGTGGTGGGATGGTGTGGTGGTGAGTGGTAGGGTAGTGGTAGTGGTGTGGTGTGGTTGTGGTGAGTGGCAGGGTAGTGGTAGTGGTGGTGTGTGTGTGGGGGGGGTGGGGGGTGAGCGGTGGGGAAGTGGTAGTGGTGTGGTGTGGTGGTGGTAAGTGGTAGGGAGAGTGCTAGTGGTGTGATGTGGTGGTGGTGAGTGGTAGGGTAATGGTGGTTGTGGGGTGGGGTGGTGGTGAGTGGTAAGGTGGTAGTAGTGGTGGGGTGGGGTGTGGTGGTGGTAAGTGGCAGGGTGGTGGTAGTGGAGTAGTGTGGTGGTGGTAAATGGTGGAGGAAGTGGTGGGGAAAGTGGTGGGGGTATGTGTGGGGAGTGGTGTTTGGGCGGAGTGGTGGGGAGATTGAGGAGAGGTATGGAGTGGTTGTGGTGGAGGTGGGGAGTGGTGGAAGTGGTTGCAACAGCAGCAGTAGTGGTGGTTGCTGTGATAGTGATGACAATATAGCAGGTCATCATCATCATCATCATCATCAACAGCAGCAGCAGCAGCAGCAGAGACAAACAGACAGACAGACAAACGGACAGACAGTTTCAGTTTCAGTAGCTCAAGGAGGCGTCACTGCGTTCGGACAAATCCATATACGTTATACCACATCTGCCAAGCAGATGCCTGACCAGGAGCGTAACCCAAAGCGCTTAGTCAGGCCTTGAGAAAAAATGTTAAAATGAAGAAACAAATAAAATGAAATAAAATAAAATGAAATAATAATAATAAATAAATAAATAAATAAAATAAAATGAAAAGAAACAAGTGAATAAATAAATAATAGATAAATACATAAAAAACTACTAATAATAATAATAATGTTTATAAGGCGCAAGAACTTAATGAAGTCAACTATAGGCGTACAAAAAGAAAAATAAATAGATAAATGAATAGATAAATAAAATAAAATAAAAAAGACAACAATAATGATAAATAAGCAAATAAATGTAAAACATGCAGACACACATTCACACATACACACACGCATATGCATAACATATATGCACCAAACATGGAGTTTCACAGATATGAAAGTACAATCAAATACACATAAACGTACATGAGCCCAAACACACACACACACATTACCCTGCACCCCCTCTACCCTCCCTCTTCCACACACTCATTTCTAGGCTACGTATCGCAGCTTCCACGGCACACGCACACACACACACACACACACACAAACGCGCGCACACACACACACACACACACACACACACACACAGAGGCACACTTACTTGTACCAGCACACACACATACGTCCATATCCCCCACCCCCAACCCCACACACATATAATTATACAAATATATATATGCACACCCGCACGTTCCAATATTCCGTTGTTCCCACAGTGTAGGCATGCATACACACACATACCTCATCCTCTACCCCCCACCCCCACCCCCCTCACACGAACACACACACGCACACACACACGCACGTGCACAGAACTCTCCTGACACTTGTGTACACTTACACCCACGCGCACGCACCCACGCACACAAACACACAGACCCACACAAACTCACAAACACACACATACACACACGCACAGAGGCTGCCACTGAAGAGGGGTGGGAAAAGATCTCTGATGCCAAGAACGTGGCGTCTAGTATGTTGCTCAGTCTATTGTACAGACAGAGGAGACAGACTGGCAGACAGGCGAAGACAGAGAATAGAGGAAAGAACGGAAGACAGACAGACAGACAAACAGGAGCAAGGATGGGGAAGGAACAATCAGAGTATCACTCACTCTAACACCTTTATCGTCACAACACATCACTCACTCTAAACACCTTTATCGTCACAACACATCACTCACTCTAAACACCTTTATCGTCACAACACATCACTCACTCAAACACCTTTATCGTCACAACACATCACTCACTCAAACATCTTGATCGTCACAACACATCACTCACTCTAACACCTTTATCGTCACAACACATCACTCACTCTAAACACCTTTATCGTCACAACACATCACTCACTCTAACACCTTTATCGTCACAACACATCACTCACTCTAAACACCTTTATCGTCACAACACATCACTCACTCTAAACACCTTTATCGTCACAACACATCACTCACTCTAAACACCTTTATCGTCACAACACATCACTCTAACACCTTTATCGTCACAACACATCACTCACTCTAAACACCTTTATCGTCACAACACATCACTCACTCACCTTTATCGTCACAACACATCACTCACTGAAATGCCTTTATCGTCACAACACATCACTCACTCTAACACTTTTATCGTCACAACACATCACTCACTCTAAACACCTTTATCGTCACAACACATCACTCACTCTAAACACCTTTATCGTCACAACACATCACTCACTCTAACACCTTTATCGTCACAACACATCACTCACTCTAAACACCTTTATCGTC
>NC_134897.1:37400131-37407631 GCF_041734735.1 Babylonia areolata
TATATATATAGATATATATATATATGTGTGTGTGTGTGTGTGTGTGTGTGTGTGTGTGTGTGCGTTTGAGCAAGCGTGCGTGCGTGTGTGCGTGCGCGTGTTAGTGTGTCTTTGCGCCCTCGCGAATGAGTGTGTGAGCACGAACACGTGCGTCTGTACGGGTGCGGTGCATTAAACGTGCACGTGCACGCGTCTGTTTGTGTGCGTGCGTGCGTGCGTGCGTGTGTGTGTGTGTGTGTGTGTGTGTGTGTGTGTGTGTGTGTGTGTGTGTGCGCGCGCGCACTCACTAGATCCTGAAGGAGGTGAAGGCGCCCCACCACCAGAGGTGGCGTTTCCTTGCGTTCCCGACCCTGTGGTTGTTGTCGTCGTCGTTGTAGTTGGGGTAGTTGTAGTTGTTGGTAGTGGTGCTGGTGGTGCTGCTGCCGTTGTCCCCACTGGGGGTGAGGGTACCACCGGAGTTGTGCTGCTACCTCCTCCTGAGGGAGCGAAGAGAGACTGTCACTGACGATGACACAGCAACGACGACAGCAAAATCTTGTGGGAGGAAGAGATGGAAAAGCGGGGTGGGTGATGATGGAGGAGGTGTCGATGAAGGGCGAGCATCAGAAGAATAATACAGGGAGATATAAGAAGAAGGAGGAAAAGAGCAAGGAAGGGGAGCAGGTCGAGGAGGAGGAGGAGGAGATCGAAAAGGAGGAGTAGGAAGAGGAGGAGGAGCAATGGAGATAATAGCGACGACAACAACCAAACAGGATGAAAGGAAGTGGAGGAGGAGGAGCACTGAAGAAATGAAGACAAAACTGACGACATAAAACAAAGAGGATGAGATGCAATGAAGATAAGAAGCGACGACATAAAATGATGAATTATTTCGCGTGTGTGTGTGTGTGTGTGTGTGTGTGTGTGTGTGTGTGTGTGTGTGTGTGTGTGTGTGTGTGTGTGTGTGTGTGTGTGTGTATCCCATCAATAATATATAATAATAATAATGGATACTTATATAGCACACTATCCAGAAATCTGCTCTAGGTGCTTTACAAAAACACTTTGTTAATATAAAACATTATCAATACGACTGTGAAATCAAGATGTATCTTAGCTACAATCTATCCACTTCAGCTAGTCCTCTACAAACTATCGTGAGACAACTTATTGCAAAGAGTCCATCCGTCATCACATTTTAATCCAATAAAACTAGAAGTCTTTCGACCAACAAACTGTCGTAAGCAACTTCTGGAAATGGTTTTACAGTCCTCATCACACAAACTCTTAATATGGAAGTCTTTTCAAAAATGTGTTCACACTGTCCCTAAACGTTGCAGTCGTCACAGTTGTTGTAATACACAGAAGAGTGACAAAAGTACCAACATTTACCCAAAATCAATAATTTACACCGTCTGAGTTGTATAATAATCATAATTATGTATACATGTATTCAGACGTTATCCAAAAATGTTAAACATTTATTACCGCTTATTCCGGTACCGCCCGTAGCTGTCGAAGATGAGGTAGAATCTGAAAAAAGACGTCAAACAATATGAAAAAAAAGACATCAAATAAACAGGCAATAGAGGGTCAACTAATCTGAAACAAAGGCGTCAGTCTGAAAAATAACAACAAAACAATGTCAAACAATCTAGAAAAAAAGAGTCTCAAACATTCTGAGAAAAACACACGTCGATCTGCATTTAACTCACTCAGTACGGCCAGTCCTCTCTTCTCCTCTACAGAGACGCCTCGGATGTCCAGTGGGTGTCTGAATGACCCAACCTTTAGCTTCCGTCGTCAGAACTGTGGTATTCTTTGTCAACATTCACTTCTTCATTATAAGAGCGTTCCGCTTGCAATATTTTGATGATGGTAATTGGGATGAAACGCTGTTAACGTCGTCTCTTTCGCCGTTCGTATGGAGAGAGTTAAAAAGCGTCAAACAATGTGCAAAACCTGCATCAATCACTCTTGGGGGAAAGACGTCAAAATTCGGAATATAAACGGCAAGTAATCTGATTAATAAGCACAAGACAGTGTGTGGTGTGATGGCCTTGAGGTAACGCGTCTGCCTAGGAAGCGAGAGAATCTGAGTGCGCTGGTTCGAATCACGGCTCAGCCGCCGATATTTTCTTCCCCTCCACTAGACCTTGAGTGGTGGTCTGGACGCTAGTCATTCGGGTGAGACGATAAACCGAGGTTCCCTTGCAGAGAACACCCCGAATTTCACAAAAAAAAATCTGTTGTGATAAAAAAAGAAATACAAATACAAGTACAAAATCATAACTGTGGCACTTTTTCAGATTATACAAACTCAGTTATCATACATGCAGCACTTTGCATGATTCAAACTGACTATTCGTGGATTAGCCGTGTCGAAATAGATGGATCGCCTGATTTGAAACAACCTTAAGCGTACTTATTGTAGTACACTATAAAAGAAAATCAAACACACACACACACACACACACACTTTTTATCTACACCTGTCAGGCTGACAACCGACTCTCACAATTCCTCACTCACAGACACACGCATATCAGACTGGTCAGCCCCACCACTCTCCCTCTCCCTCACCCCCTATTTTCCGCAAGATAGCAAAACAGTTAGCATGGCTCTGAGCTACCAGACAAATCTGAAATCACTGTACCATTGTTGTCGTTTTACGGTTGACAATGACCATATATTGACAACACAAATGCATCCCAAGGTAACCGGCCCGATCCCTTGATCAATGTGACTGAGGTCTGATCAACCGGAAACACAGGTCATTCGCCAGTTTTTTACCAGTGGGCGTGCGGAAAGTTCCACGTAACACCTGTCTCCATGACCTCCTGACATCCCTTCCTCCACTGGCATCACTCTCACGCCACTCATACGTAGCACCCCTCTCCCCCCTCCACGCCCCTCCGCACCCCCCTATCCACTCCACTGTACACAGTTACACACAGGCTCGTCAACAACTCTCCCGGACAATGGCCTTCACCTTTCCTGTGACAGGACACGTAAGGTGAAGCACGTTCATGAGGCGTGCTGTGCACCACGGACACTCGTGGCTTTAATGAATGTGCAGTCAGCATCTGAATAAATTATGACTCTTGACTGTGCCTTTGATGACCACGACAACGACAATAATGTCTGACATAGCTCTAATATTGGTATAAATTGAACATCAATATAAATTCCACAATCAAAAAGAAGAAGCAAGAAAGAAAGAAAGAAAGAAAAAAAAAGAAGGAAAGAAGAAGCAACAGCAGCAGAAGAAGAAAATCACCACCACCATCAACAATAGCAACAAAGACAACAATGTCAGAAGAAGAAGAAGTAGGAGGAGAAGAAGGAGAAGAAGAAGTAAAAGGAAGGAGAAGGGGAGAAGAAGAAGGAAGAGGAGGAAGAGAAGAAGAACAAGAACAAGAACAAGAAGAAGAACAAGAAGAACAACAACAAAACCACCACCACCACCAGCAACAACGACACGCCAAAGACAAAAGCAACAACAACAACAGTTTCAGTTTCAGTAGCTCAAGGAAGCGTCACTGCGTTCGGACAAATCCATATACGCTACACCACATCTGCCAAGCAGATGCCTGACCAGCAGCTTTTCTTTTCTTTTTTCTTTTGCGTTCACTCGTATGCACACGAGTGGGCTTTTACGTGTATGACCGTTTTTACCCCGCCATGTAGGCAGCCATACTCCGTTTTCGGGGGTGAGCATGCTGGGTATGTTCTTGTTTCCATAACCCACCGAACGCTGACATGGATTACAGGATCTTTAACGTGCGTATTTGATCTTCTGCTTGCATATACACACGAAGAGGGTTCAGGCACAAGCAGGTCTGCACATATGTTGACCTGGGAGACCGTAAAAATCTCCACCCTTTACCCACCAGGCGCCGTCACCGTGATTCGAACCCGGGACCCTCAGATTGACAGTCCAACGCTTTAACCACTCGGCTATTGCGCCCGTCCCTGACCAGCAGCGTAACCCAACGCGCTTAGTCAGGCCTTGAGAAAAAAAAAAGGTGAATAAATTATAGCTAAGCTTACATAAATAAATAAATAATAATTATGATATAAAAAGGTAGTAGTAATGAAAATAATGATAAAATAATAATAATAATAATAAATAAATAAATAAATAAATAACAACAACAAAACAACAACTCCAGCTTACACCACGAATCCAAGTTCTCATAGATGTAGTGGTAGAGCATGTCGTCATCGTCTATCTGGTCAGCGTAGTGCACGATGGGCCCAAAGGCCGGGTTGTCCCGGGCAGCGCTTTTCTTCAGGGGGTTCAGGTTACAGATGGTCACGCTGGGAAAGTCCAGCACCTTGGCGGCCTGGAGGTCCAGCTTGACCTCCAGGGGGTAGGAGAAGTACTTGTCCAGGAGCCAGTAGCACTGGGAGCCAGGGTGAGAAAAGAGTAGGGGGTGGGGGGTGGGGGGGGGGGAGGGGGTGATGAGATGATGACGATAACGATTGTGATTGTGACAACAACAACAACAATAATAATGATAATAATAATGCAGTGTACTGATGACGATGATGATAATTGTAATGGTAACAATAATAATTATGACAACAGCAACAACAACAACAACGACAATAATAATAATGATAACAATAGCAATAACAGGAATGGTAATCTTTATCATGACACTAATAATACTATCAATAATAATAATGAATGTAATCAATAATGTTATGAGAACAGCGAAACTAATGAATAATAATATTGATAGCAAGAATAATAATGACGATGATGAGAACAGCAACAGCAACAACAACAATATTAATAATGATAACAATAATGATAATAATGACAACGATAACAACAACAACAAATAATAATAATAATAACAGTAATGATGAATATGATCATAATGATGACACTATTACTACTGCTGCTGCTGCTATTACTACTAGTACTACTGCTAATCATCATCATCATCATCATGATTATAATAATAATAATGACGATGATGATGATGAACCTTTCCACACCACAATCTTCCAGTACCGCTTACATCACTGCACTCAAGTTTCAACAATAACAATAAATCTGTGTTGGGGGGGTGGGGGGGAGGGAGAATGGGAGGGGGGAGGGTGACGGAAAGGATTCCTCAATGACTTTGTTTTAAATCAGGTTGGAGGGGGTGGGTGTGGAGTAGGGGGTACTGTGTAGATTGTGGGATGCGGAAAAAAAATGGGAGAGGGTGAATGTAACGAGATGGGGGATGGGGGGGAGAGAGATGTGTGAGAGAGAGAGGGGGGAAGAGAAAGAGCAGTGGCTGTACAGGGAAAAAGGTAACGGACTTACATTGACAACACACACACACACACACACACACACACACATACATACACACACAGAGGCGCGCGATAGATTGAGAGAAAGAGATAGAGAGACAGAGAGAGCGTTAACTTTCGTGTTTTGTTGTTGTTGTTGTTTGTTTATGTTTTTGTTTTCTTTCTTCTTTTTTTCCCATCTCTCGTGAACATTGTATGCTGTGAATAAACGACCAAATTCATTAGAGAGGAAAAAAAAAAGACTAAGGAACGGCAATAAAACAAAACAATGCTGTCTCTATAAAACCGACAATTAGAAAGAAAGTCTCTAAAAAGCAACAATTGTGGGTTGTGAAATTAGACTCACTCACTTCTTGTCCGACAAGAAGTGTCAACGTTTCTGACCATAATTATCTCCTTCTTCGGGGACTGCGGCAAGTGGAAATGACAGCGGAGGCAGAAGCAACAACAACAACAAAAAAAGCAGGATTAAAGTGGATATGACAATGAAGGTATAAAGCAAGAATAAACAGATAAATCACCAAAGGTTGTATTGAGTGATAAAAAATGACAGCAGCAGCAAAGGCAAGAATTGATAAATAAAACAAATAATTAACAAAAGCAAAGAATGATAAATAAATAGATAAATAAATAAATAAATAATATCAAAGGCAAGAAATGACAAACAAAATAACCAACCAACCAAAGCCCCACACACAAATGCCTCACCTGCACGCTCAGCCAGGCAATCATGGTCAGGAACAGCAAGATCCAGCCGATACGACGTAGCCAGGACGAAGACTTGTAGATCAGCACCAAGGGCGTGAAGCTCGTCTCCGTGCAGAACTGGGAAAACTCCTGCTTCACCCGCGAATGCCTTCTCGACTGCGCCTCCCTGAAGGCCTGCAAGGCTCTCCGGGCTTTCTCGTTCGAGGAAGACACCGTCTTCAGCCCCATGGTCTCTGAAGCCTTGTCTGATTGGTCCCACACGAGGGCACCGGAAGTCGGAGCGGTGACCTTCTGGAGAAACTCCAGATCCGTTTTGGGAGGTCGGGTTTTTGTGTTGGAGGTGCGCGTCGAGGGTTGGGATGGTTGGAAGGGGGACATGGGGTCTTCCACGCAATCTTTTCGTTTGCTTTTAGCAGCAGGCATGTTAGAGTCGGTCGTCTTCGGGTAAGACCTTCTTCGGAGTAGCTTCGCCAGCTTTGTGAACGTTCAGGCGTGGGTTGAAGTGGACTGAGCTCGTCACGTACGTTCTGTGTGCAAGACGGCAAGTCCTGGCTTTAGTTTTGGAAGAAGTTTTATTTATGAAAGTCACCCAGTACTTACTTCAAAAGTACATTCTGAAGCGATGTTATCTAACTCTCGAAAAGCACTCCCATAACAGTTTAAACGGTGATAATTCAAAACAGCAACAACAAAACGCCAAATGTAGATGAAAACATGAAAGAGACGGGCAACAAGGTAATAAATATTACTCGGTTGACGATGGGACTGACCATGTAGGCAACGGTGTCAAAGAGATACAATGATGACGACGTTTCTCTACCCACCTCAAGTTATCGTGTACAACTGTTCAAAGAAGTACCTCCACCGCCTGAACTCCTTTCACCTGCCTCTCCTCACTCCTGCCTGACTCCTTATTGGATACCATCGAGGCTATGTACTGTATCTGTTCAGTTCCCAGCCTTAGGACGTAATATAAATTTACCAACTCTGGGCAGTTATTATTATAATTATAGTCCGGGAAATCAATTATCCAAATAAATTGCGACGTCCCTCCACGAGTGCAGACACACACGTACCCACGCAATGTAAACACACAAAATCCGGTCGAAAGTGAGAGAGTGAGAGGGGGGGGGTGGGGAGGGCAGAGAAAGACAGAGAAGGAGACAGAAAGCAGTAGGGACATTGTTCGTGTACTTTTCGGCATGCTTACGACAAACTGGTTCCCATGGCACGGCTTACGTGTGCATTGATATTCTGACTTAACTGGCTGTCACGTTTGCTGTCCAGGGTGTGTACACTGCCAAATTTGGCCATCAGCCATTAAATGTGCACGAGAGCGCGCGCGCCCGTGTGTGTGTGGGGGGGGGGGGGGGGGGGGGGGGGGGGGCGGTTTGATTTCTTTCTTCAATTAACGTCTTTTCACTTCAAGTGATATTAGACGTGTCTTGTGTGTGAGTGTGAGTGTGTTTGTGTATGTATGTGTGTGTGTGTGGG
>NC_134897.1:37410131-37412631 GCF_041734735.1 Babylonia areolata
TATGTTCACCATTTCTATTTGTTTAGTTATTCTTTAGTGAAACCTTTATTTAATACATAAATTCAAATAACAATTTAAATACAATATACAGACCAAACTCTTACATATTTTTTCTTTGTGCTTGCACTCCCCCAACCCCAATCCCATATATGTTTGATATCTCATATGTCTGTCATCTATATTTCTTTTTTTTTTTCTTCTTTTTTTTTCAATGGTTACTTTTATCGCAGCTTATAATCAAGTCTCCGTGACCTACGAAGACAACTTAGGTAGATCATCGGGGTCTTGCAAACACCACCGACTGAATCAAACAAAACATCTCAGACTCACTTGCCCTTTGGGTAGGTGCGGGTTGCTGCGGACGACCTGTACAGGACTGCAGACTTACTCGGAGCGCCTGTACGACTGTCAGAGGTTTGGGGTTATAACTGCGGGTGCTGCTCCCTTTTTTTTTTTTTTTTTTTTTTTCTTTTTTTTTTCGGTCACCGATCGTACCGTTGGGTACGCATGTACCGAAATAGGATGCTGTTGAGGTTGTGTGTGTGTGAGTGTGTGTGTGTGTGTACAACAACGAGGAACGAACTAATGCACTCACTTCAAAGAGGTGATTGGGAACACGCGTTGTGTGTGTGGGGACGGGTGAGGTGAGGGAAGGGGGCGGAGGGTGTTCGCGTTTGTGTGCGGGTAGGGTGTGTGTGTGGGGGGGGGAGGGGGGTGCGTGTGTGTGTGTGTGGGGGGGGGGTGGAGGGGGCGAGGGGGGTTGCGTGTGCGTGTGTGTGTGTGATGGTGCGGGAGAACGGGATATACCCAGTGTGGGCACACTGTTTGTATTGGCGTGGGTGGAAGGTTGGGGGTAGTGACGGCGGCAATGCACAAATAGTTGGCCTCATGCATAATGTATAATGACTTAATGTTTTAAGACTTAATCTTTTAAAAGCGTCGATATTGTCATTGCTGTTGTTTTTTGTTGTTGCAATTACTCATAATCACATGCTCTTTTTGTCAGTTTACAAACGAAACACAGACAACAGGCCGAAACGGACAAAGCGACGCATGGTGTAGCAGTTGCTGACAAATATCTTGTTATGTTTGATTTGTTTTAAAGTGTTTTCGTGTTTCGGTCGAACGTTATTATGTTAATGTTGCGTTGGGGGCCAACCTACATTTTCTAAGCGCGTTGGGTTACGCTGCTGGTTAGGCATCTGCTTGGCAGATGTGGTGTAGCGTATATGGATTTGTCCGAGCGCAGTGACGCCTCCTTGAGCTACTGAAACTGAAACTGAAACTGTTGCGTTACATGCGTTACCCTGTGCACCTGTTTTCACCGCAGTTTTCGAGCACAGATGCGGAAACGATATTACCACTAACAGATGTTGTAACCAATTTTCACTGTTTTTCTCGACTCAATATTGAGGATTGCTGACCTCAATTTCAGTTGCGTTTTACACATAAACATGTGACAGCGCAAAATGGCGATCGACCAAAACACGAAGTAAAGTCTACTGACCTTGTGATATGAATGTGACTTCCAAGGCAATTTACTCACTTCAGAGTGGATTACGAGAGTCAATCGAATATCATTCATAATAGCCTGTATTTCATGCGTACGTTGCAATATAGATATGCACGAAAACTGCAGTACATACAGCGCCAAGAAATTTGGATGCTAAAATTGGATATTAGTATTATTACCTATCATAATAAATTAGAAAAAAAAAACCGGAATAATAATGGCAATCAATCCTACCGCGTTCCATCAAAAGCAGTTCAGAATATCCAGCGATAACACACAGAACACACAACCACTCAAAAGTTTGTGCACACGTCTTCTTTTCCAACTTGCCGGCAGATGACAACTAGTTGTTCTCAGCAGACGACAAGTGCAGTTGCAGAAGGCACGTGACAGCGAAGAGCATACAATAATCGGGCGCGCGCGTGGAAACTTTTTGGAAAATTTGCGCATCAGCTCGTATGTATGTCTGACCTTTCTGGCCCTTTTGTCTCTAAAGTCCGGCTGTTTGTTGAAATATCGAACAAAAACAGTATGGAATTACCGCCCTTATGATAATTATGATAATAATAATAATACATTTATATAGCCCCCTATCTCACTAGAGCTCAGGGCGCTTTACATGAAAGAAAATTTTTTACAAATTACGTAAATCATTCATGACCACTCTTTCTCAACACCCCCCACCCCCTCCCCTCCCCCTCCTTCACACACACACACACACACACTCTCCCTTTCCCCATCTTCATACATGTATCCAAAGTGAGCTGACATGGGTGGTGATGGAAAACAAGGAAGCTGAGAGTGCCTATAGATAGGTTTTAAAAAGATGAGTTTTTAGTGATGAGCGAAAAGCAGAAATAGAATAAGATGCACGGATATGATGAGTAAGGTTGTTCGAGATGTGAGGAGCAGCAAAGAAGAAAGAACGTTCGCCATAGGTTCTTGTATTGACACGAGGAAGTTTCAAAAGGTAACAGACAGGTGAAG
>NC_134897.1:37422631-37460131 GCF_041734735.1 Babylonia areolata
CAACAACAAGAAGTATGGCGTCCTGTATTGGTGTACCGGGAATTCGCTACACACACCAGTGATCATCAGGGACTAAAGGGATCAGAGCATTTTGTCGCGAGTACTATTACTCAGCTTCCAGTTCACAATGTATGCCACCGTAAGGGCCGGTAGATGTACGTGGGATTCCCATTTCACGGATGACTGTGTAGAGTCAACAACATCTTCATCATAACAACGTGATCCTCATTACGTTTACATGGAAGGGGATGGGGAGCTTTGGAGTGTCGGGTTCCCCGTAACCATAGTGTTACACGTCAGTAGCTGTGTGGTTCAAGGGTATCAGTTCCCATTCATTTTTTAGAGAGAGCGTGAACCACATGAATGAGAGCATCTCTAACTTACTAACTAACCGAATGGTTTTTACTAAAAAAAAAATAATTATCTAAATGTGACCAAGCGCTCTATGCTTGCTCCAAAACTTGCCTCACGCACAAGCTGTATAAGCAGACGACAGTTTTCGCAACTAACCCGCGCGCAGATTGTGTGACATCACTCCCAGTTTGAACGCCAAGCCGCTTACATCATTTTGTCCTCCTCGCCAGACAACCTACTCACGGCTCGACCAGTGTCGGGTAGCGGTACGCTATTGGTTGAGCTGGAATCTGTGTTTCTGCTCCAAAGTATTTAATTAATATGTCTTTTGTCGGATCAGTAGACTACAAGTATTATATACTGGCAGAATCGTCGCAATTCCATCTTTAAATCTATTCCATTTATGTTTGCCACGGCTACATAAATAATCAACAAAGTTATCAAGTTAGGAGGAAAGTAGATGTCATCGGTAAGATTTTTTTTTTCTTTGTTCATCAGTATACATTATGACCAAAGTATGCATGACAAGTCTCTGATTCATCTTCTCACAGTTGTGGTTTAAAAAGAAACTAAGAATCAGTTTCCATTCACGCTGTCATTACTGTTAAGAGAGAGAGTGTGTGCGTGTATGTGGTGTGTTACATGTGTTAGTGACTGAACGAGTGAGTGTGTGTGTGGGGGGGGGGGATGGGTGGGTTTGTGTGTGTGTGTGTGTGTGTGTGAGAGAGAGAGAGAGAGAGAGAGAGAGAGAGAGCTCGTGGACATGCCCTCAGGCATGCGTATATATGTGCGCATACACGCGGGCATTTGCGTACCCTGGGCAAGCACACACACACACGCGCATGGAATCATTGTATTCTGAGTACACACGCTGCATTTTGAACGACATTGCCGCCACATAGTGTATGGTCCATTCCAATGGATCAGCCCCGTGTATTCCATGCCAGCAAACACGAAAGGTCGGGTAACCATACAGTCCTGAAAACAACCTGAATACAAGAGCCTCGGGAGAGGGAAATCTAGCAGTATATGTACAGAACGAATTGAAAGGGGTCACCTAGTTCATGCTTGCCAATATGATAGAATAGAATAGATATATATTACAAAGTGTACCAGGATCACAAGGAACATTACCGAAGATGTTACACAAGAAGAGGTACGAACATGAATCAGAAATCATGTACAAACACAAGCTCGGTAGGATTTTTGATACAATAATACCACAGGATGTAAACCATTCTTTTGACTTCATTCAGGCAAAATCCTGCACAGCAACAGCAATAATATTGCTGTTATATCGTGTACTTACCTGTAATAACATCAATAAATAATAATAGCTATATTATCAGAAGCCAGTAGCTGAATTGTTGCTTCTTTCTATAGTTATGTTCGGGTTCACTTAACGTCGACATCCATGGCAGATGATGTGGTAGGAGGGGCCTGTTGAAACCTTACACTGACACCACCAGAATGGCACAAGGTTAAGGTGTGCAGGTTTATTGCTGAAGTTTAGTTTGAGGTGTCTGTGATTTGAACCCAAACAGTTGGACTAGGTGCATGGCTCTCAACTGATGGAACCTGTCAGGCACCTCTCTAAAAAGGAGCAGCAACGTAAGAAGTACTGGGAGAAGTAGTAGTTGTATCGAAAACAGAGCAGATGCATAAGATTGACTGCCATAAACGTATTACGTACGTGCATAGTGACGTCACTGATGACGTCATCAGAAATCGGGAAACAGCTCCGGAAGGCTGAAAATTCACACATTTCGTCTAGAGTGGTATATCTCCAGATCATTTTCTCAGTTTTAGGCTTATTGTTTTGGATAATGTTTTATGACCTGAAACACCACTTTCTGCTGTTTTCTCCCTGGCACTGAAGGGGTTTTAACAGTGCTTTTCTATAAGGCTAACACCATTTGGAACAGCATAAGTTTTATCGTCGAAAATAGTAAATAAATCAATAAATTCCACATACATTCCCTGTGCAGTCTCAGCTACTTTATTTAAAATGCAAACCGTGGCACTAAAAACACAAAGCCGAACAAAAAAAAAAAAAAAAAAAAAAAGCAATCAATGCACTGGCAACATTCCTCTTTGTTTTGTTTCCGTATGTTTTAACTCACTGAGTACGGCTAGTCCTCTCTTCTCCTCTACACAGACCCCTCGGATGTCCAGTGGGTGTCTCAATGATCCAACCTTTAGTTTCCGTCGTCAGAATTGTGGTATTCTTTGTCAACATTCACCTCTTCAGTGTAAGAGCCTTCCGCTTGTAATATTTTGATGGCGGTAATCGGGGAGAAACGCTGTTGACGTCGTTTCTTTCGCCATTCGTATGGAGAGAGTTAAAACCAGTGCTGAGCTCAGTGGTAACAGTGCTGCTGCAACCAAATGATCAAGCCATCAGTACAAGTATTTCAGGAGAGCCATTTCGAATTGACCTCTCTCGAAAGTCAAATTGTCATAAACACTGCTCCTCACATCTGGAACAACCTTCCTCATGATATACGTGCATCTGATTCTATTATTTTCTGCTTTTCGCTCATCACTAAAAACTCATCTTCTTAAAACCTACCCATAAGCACTCTCAGCTTCCTTGTTCTCCAACACCACCCACGTCAGCTTACTTTGGATGTATGTAGAGTGGGAAGGGGAGAATGTGTGGGGGGAGGGGGAGATAGAGTGGTCATGAATGTTTTGTGTAATTTGTAATATTTTTTCTGTCATGTAAAGCGCCCTGAGCTCTTAGAGAGAAACGGCGCTATATAAATGTACATTATTATTATTATTATTTCATCCAGAACAAAGAGAAAATAATTATAGAAGACAGAAGGGAAAATAAATTCAATGAAACAGAAGGAAGGATACAGACGGTTAGGTATACTATGCATCAAACACTAAAGAATGAACAGTCGCAAAACCCGTGCTTCCAGGAAAGCTACTATCAAGTGATAGATTTTTTTTTTAATATTGGAAGAGGACATACAATAGGATCCTCATGCTCAGAGTAGGGTTACTATCACGAAATACAGAACGAACGGAAGAGAAAGTAAAAAATAATTATAGTTACCTACACAGCATGAGTGGGGAAGCTAGAAAAACAACGTACGGCCAGTATCTGACAATGAATGATAAAGAGAGAGAGAAAAAAAAAACGAAAAAAAAAACAACAACAACCAAACGACGATCAATTCAAAGCAATAAAGAATGAGCGAAAGACAAGGAGAAAACTCTTTGAGAATTATTAACACATAGTAAAGAGTGGTAACTCTCTCCACTCACAAGGTACATAACTTCAAGCCAATGCTGCTTACGCTACCAATTCAGCTAGCACACAGGTAAATAAAAGATACATTGGAACGAACCCAGACACTTCCCCAAAAAAAAGAAGCACCGGGCTTGCTCTTATACCAATCATTTAACATGTGCACACAACAGCAATGACAGAAGAAATGTGCTTTTTTTCTCTCTTTTTTTTATTTTTTTTTATTTTTTTTTTTACAATTACTATCAATAGACAAAGAGTGAAGGAGAATAAAATACATTGAAAATCGAAAAAAAAATCAAAGGCGTTACCCATCGAACACCAACGAACCAATGAAAGTTCGAACAAGAAGCGTAAAAAAAATTTTCAGTAATATATATATAATCATCCCCACACGACGTCACACACACACAAAAAAAACAACAACAACAAAAAACAAAAGCAAACAAACAAAAGCAAGCAAACAAAAACGACGAAAACAAACAACAGACGAGCAAACATACACTTCATAGCCATCTGCCCACACCCGAACACCTTGATAAGAGCCCAAAAGCCCAACAAATATGCACGGCCAGTCGGGGTTTTTATCATCCCAACATCTGCTGGCTGGCAAGACTGCAAACATCCAGATCTGAAAGGCACATAGCTTTCTTCGCCTGTCTTGTGACCCAAGTGGCTCAGTCAATGGGACTGGGAGGTTATCTCCCCTGTTGTCAAGAGCAAGCAACATCACGTGAAGGTCACGTGTACCGACGTTACTGTCTCTTTACGCTTTTACACAGCTGTAAAATAAGCTGTCTTGTGGCTTTTTTTTTTCTTTCTTTTTTTCTTCTTCTTGTTGTTGCTGCTGCTTTTCGTTCAACCGTGGAGTGCAAGTGGAGTGATGGCCTAGAGGTAACGCCTCCGCTTAGGAAGGGAGAGAATCTGAGCGCGCTGGTTCGAATCACGGCTCAGCCGCCGATATTTTCTCCCGCTCCACTACACCTTGAGTGGTGGTCTGGACGCTAGTCATTCGGATGAGACGATAAACCGAGGCCCCGTGTGCAGAGTGCACTTAGCTCACGTAAAAGAACCCACGGCAGCAAAAGGGTTGTTCCTGGCAAAATTATGTAGAAAAATCCACTTCGATAGGAAAAACAAATAAAACTGCACGCAGGAAAAAATACAAAAAAGTGAGTGGCGTTGTAGTATAGCGACGCGCTCTCCCTGGGGAGAGCAGCCCGAATTTCACACAGAGAAATCTGTTGTGTGATAAAGAAAGAAAAAAAGAAATACAAATACAAATACAACCGTGATACTATTCGTGATGATTTCACCATGGGCAATATATGGTATACCACCTGATACAAAACCATATACATGCATGGATTCACATAGGCTGTGGTAGGTACAGATCTACGAAGAGGTTAACGGTAACATGCACATACTGGTGACAACAACAACAAAAAATAAATAAGAACAAATTAATGAGCACGAAGGACAACTACAGCAGGCAGGACAGCATTTGACACCCAAAGAAGCCTGCATGCACGTACTGCGCCTTAGAAACGTATAGACATGACCTCCATGTAGTTGCTGCTCTCAGCACATTTGATGGGCGTAAAAACAACAGGAATAAACATGATCAGGATTCCGATGCTCCCAGCACTTAAAACAACACTCATCGAGATATACTGCTATAAACGTAGTTAGTTAAGTATTTGCAAACAAAATATTTCTATTTTGCCAGCAAACGGCTGTAATGATTTACGTATGCTACATGTTTGGCGAAGCACACAGATCGTAGACGAAGCATTACGTGGGTCAAGGAACTAGACAAATCTAAAACAATGCATTTGCGAAACTCGGAAAAGACTGAAGGCAGATAGTACGCACGTGCTCTGACGGTAGTGCTGATCACAGTAATGATGATGATGGTTAGAGAAGTGAAGTGTTGGCCTAGTTAAGTGGATTGTTGGCCTAGAAGTAACACGTCCGCCCATGAAGCGAGCGAATCCGAGAGCACTGGTCAGTTCGAATCGCACACACGTACGCCTGTATTTTCTCCCCTTCCACCGAACCTTGATTGGTGGTCTGGACGCTAGTCATTCAGATGAAACGATAAACCGAGGTCCTGTGTGGAGCATGCCCTTAGCGCACGTAAAAGAACCCACGGCAACAAAAAGGGTTGTCACTGTCAAATTCTTTAGAAAAATCCAGTTTGATAGGAAAACGAATGAACATGCAGGCAGAAAAAAAAGGGCGGGGGGAGGGGAGCAGGGAGGAGAGATATGGCGGGGGATGGGGTGGGGGGGGAGGTGTGGGGGGGAAGAGGTGGAACTCTCACTGTAGTGACGCGTTCTCCCTTGGGAGTGCAACCCAAATTTCACACAGATAAATCTGTTGTAACTGAACAATTAAGAGTAATAGGTATATACAATACAATATAGTACAATACAATCGTTACCAATGCTGTTGTTTCTTTCCTCTATGATACAAAATGCAGTGGGCTGAAGAGATCTATCATCATTACGCACAAGGAAATGCGGTTGTCTGAAACATCCACACATTTTCCAAGAAATGTTTCAGCGCCTGAGTATAGCAGCCGCTCTTTCTTTAAATAGTCATCCAGATGGGGAACGGCTGATAAGGGATGAAATTACATGGCTGGCAACGTTTGCTGTGGCCAGATTTCTTCTTCTCCTTCTTTCTTTGTGCTGAGGATTCTGTCTGCATATGAAGTGTTGGTCGCAGGTGATAGAGCAGACTTGCTCTACAATTCCTGCAAAGGACTTGTTTATGAAGGACACCTTTGATGTTGTGGTTCTGTTACCCGCCAAAGACTGTTTATAAAGGACACCCTTGATGTTGTGGTTCTGTTACAAGTGCTAATCAGATAACCTGATTCCAAACTTCGCTTTTTTTGTGTTTTCACTAAATGTAAAAAGAAAAATTGAAAGAAAGAAAGAAGAAGAAGAAACAACAAACCATTGATCGAATGGGAGCTGATGGAAGTAGTAATGGGACAGTTAAATCACTGGGGAAAGTATATAGATAAATTTCTTCTCGCAGTGTGTGAAATGAAATTGGACCCTATGGGCCATGGCATCGAACTGCCGGCTAAAACAACTTGTCTCTCTCTCGAATCTTTCCTTTATGTCACGAAGATCGTAATGTTCTAATATCTTGCGCCAAGTCCCTCAATCCAATCATCTACACACTGACAAATAATACTTCTTTATAAAAAAAAAAAAAGGAAAGAAGAAGAAGAATAAAATATAAAAAAAGATTTACTGTTTCGTTAATTTCCCATTCTCAAATCCTTTTAATGAAATCATCTATAGATTGAACAATAGATTTCACATGTTTTTCTTCTAAGATTTTCTGTTTAGTTCAGACAACAGGATTCGTTTGTTTCTGAAAACAACGCTCATGGTGCAGAGAGATTGTGCAGGCTTGTGGTGTGATTGATAAGGCTGGGTGTTGGAAAGTCAGAGATAACAGTGGTCCTCACTGTTTCCATCAGTCAACTCTCTCCATACGAACGGCGAAAGAGACGACGTTAACATCGTTTCACCTCAATTACCATCATCAAAATATTGCAAGCGGAAGGCTCTTATACTGAAGACGTGAATGTTGACAAAGAATACCACAATTCTGACGACGGAAGCTAAAGGTTGGGTCATTGAGACACCCACTGGACATCCGAGGGGTCTGTGTAGAGGAGAAAAGAGGACTGGCCGTACTGAGTGAGTTAAGTATCAGCCACGACTGTCTTGCACCAAAGACTTTGAATGTGAGTGACATTCTTCCGCGAACAGGACTTGAGGTCCGTGCTTACTGACAGAAACGATGTATTTGTTTGTGGATGATAGCAGCTGTTGAGAAACAAGGTAAGGACTTATTTTGTCGCAATGTTGCATCTTATATCCGAATTAAAACGAACATGGCAGTAGTGATATATACTGCACACACACACACACACACACACACACACACACACACACAAAAAAAAAGAAAGAAAGAAAAAGAGAAAGAATCTCGTAATAGTTGTTCATTTTAGAATAATTTTGTGATTATTTTTCAGTAACCGAATTTCGTCTCTGACAAAATAATGTTCGCCTGGTCATTGATCTTACATCAATGCAGAAGGTTTCGCTCTGGATGTGACGCACGCGCGGGAAATGGCTTTAAAAAAATGCAATTATAGCTTGCTGACTTGCCTTGCTCGAGTGGATCTGGATAAAAATTCGTAGTTACTTATGAAAAGAAATTGTTTTCGGTCTTTTTTTTTTGTTTTTGTTTTTGAAAATCACAATGAATTTAGTAATTGTCATCCATGCGTTTCTTTTTAAAATTTTTTTATGTTATCTTATAGTTAGGCCTCTGTGTGTGTGTGTGTGTGTGTGTGTGTGTGTGTGTGTGTGTGTGTGTGAGTGTGTTGCGTATGTGTGTGTGTGTGTGTGTGTGCTGTGTGTGTGTGCGTGTGTGTGTGTGCAGTAGTAGCTAGTGTACTTTGTGACTATGATTACTTCTGCTGTTGGTATTGCCATGTTTTTAATCAAGACACGCTCACATACAGTGCACAAAAGCGTCATGAATGATGCTAAAGAAAAAAAGTTTCAGTTTCAGTTTCAGTAGCTCAAGGAGGCGTCACTGCGTTCGGACAAATCCATATACGCTACACCACATCTGCCAAGCAGATGCCTGACCAGCAGCGTAACCCAACGCGCTTAGTCAGGCCTTGAGAGAGAAAAAAAAGGTGAATGAATAATAGATAAGCGTACATAAATAAATAAATAATAATTATAATATAAAAAGGTAGTAGTAATAATAATAAATAAATAAATAAGACAACAATGGTGATAAATAAGCAAATAAATGTAAAACATGAAGGCACACATTCACACATACACCCACACATGCATAACAGATATGCACCAAAATAAAGAAGAAAAAAAAAGAGAGAGATGAAATAAAACAAGATGAAATATCATCGGTCTGTTGGCATTGAATACTTCCCTTTTGTTTGGAAAGACAACGAATATTTTGTTAAACATACAACAGTCATAAAAAGGAGGGTATGCAATTCATCCTGAGCCATTCGTTGATTTTTATATCCCACAGTGTGCTATTTTGCATTCGCTGGACTCAATGATTATAGTAACAACATCCTGATTTCTTATTTCCTTTCCGTTTGCTATCGTATTCTACTCATTTCTAAACAGAAAATAACACACACACACACACACACACACACACATATATATATATATATATATGTGTGTGTGTGTGTGTGTGTGTGTGATAATACATGACTTTTTCTTCTTCTTTTTTTATACTGTAGATTCAAGTTTTGTGAAACTGAACGGAAAGAGAGTTACTTTATCCAACACACACACACACACACACACACACACACACACACACACTAAAAATGGAATCCCACATAATTGTGCATCAGATAAAGAAACCGTTCACAAATCGATCGATAAAGTATCATTTTAACCACGCTCTTCCTTCCAACCGCAGATGAATTCAGCGTCCACAACCGCTGAAACAACAACCACCACCGTCACAGGATCAAAATCTTCGGGTTCTGAGAATGCCTCAATGACGTCAGTTGATGTTATGTACGTCGCTGTGACGACTGTGTCGTCATCACTGTCTGTGGTTGGCTGCTGTGTCATCATCGGGGCGCACGCTGCTTTCCGGAAACTTCGGACAACAGGAAGGGCAATGCTGGTTCAACTCAGTGTGGCCGACATGCTCACGGCCGTGGGCAATCTGCTTGGCGTCCTGTGGTATCTCTTCAGGTGAGGATATAATTCTTGTTTGTTTTCTAATCAAAATGAAAACAAAGTTTCTGCTGTCTGTTTAGAAAAGGGAAGTCGTCTCTTCAAAAACGTTTCAGTTATCTGTCTTGGAAAGGATATCGTTAGTCCGTGATGTCTTTTTAGGCGAGGGAATAAGTTATCAGTGTTTTCTATTAAAAAGAAAGAAAAAAAAGAATTGGATAAAGCTGTCCAGGACAAGAAATCGTTATCTTTAGTCAAGAAACAAAACGTTCATAATGATCTATAATTATTTGGTAAGGAAATCATGACGTGGAGGTGTCTTTTTCTTAAAACAACATCAGCGACAACAAAAATGGCATCAATGGGAAATCGTTATCTTTTTTCAAGAAAGAAAACAGTCACAACGGTCTATCATTGGTTAATTTTAAGGAAACGATGGTATGGACTGTCCTTTCTTCAGAAACAAAATATCCATGGTCACTTTTAAAACCCGGAACAGTGTGCATATAGTATGCATAAAGCATACGAAAGCACAGTTGTGGTAACATTTGAGCACAATCACAAGAAGCTTTCTTTAAACGGATACATAGAAAAGGTTTGCTATCGACATATTTTTTTCATTACAGTTTTATAAGAGTTGTGTATATTGTCTTCAATTGTAACAGCGGAGTTCGGTACGTTGCCCTTAACAGCAGATACGAGCTGAGGGTTGTTGATGACATATTATTCTTAAAAATTGTTATTTTTTGATATATGTTGCTGTATTTGCGATTATAATGATGAGCCTGCAGGAAAATTTCTGAGTACTGTGCGTTTCAGACATTAAAGGGGTTGATTTAGGCTGTTAATTATGAAGGAATTTCAGGATGCTATATATCTTTGATCGTAATTGCGGATATGTTCTCAATGTTGTCCTTGAACGAGATAAGATGTTTGCTGAACTGTAATGACCTTAAACCTCCAGGGATTCGGAGATGTGGGTATTATCTTTAATCGTAATGTTCTCGATGTTGCCCTTAAGCGTGATAAGACATTTGCTGATTTGTAACGTCTTTAAACCTAAAGTGATTCGAAGATGTGGGTACTATCTTTATTCGTAATTACGCAGATGTTGTCGATGTTGTCCTTAACGTGATCAGGCAGTTGCAGACTTGCAGTGTCCTTGACCCTGCAGGGATTCGGAGCTGTAAGTGCTGTCTTTTATCGTAATTACTCAGATGTTTTCGATGTTGTCCTTAACCCCTTCAGTGCTGGATAAAAAACAGTAGAAAGTGGTGTTTCGAGTCATATAAGTTTTTGAAACGATAAGACTAAAACTGATAAAATGGTCTGGAGACATACCACTCTAGATAAACTGTGTGAATTTTTAGCCTTCCAGAGATATTTCCCTTCATCAGTGACGTTACTATGCACGTAGGTAATACGTGCTGTGGCACGCAAAGGAGTTAAACATAATCAGGCGGTTGCTGT
Source organism: Babylonia areolata (assembly GCF_041734735.1). Classification (NCBI taxonomy): domain Eukaryota; kingdom Metazoa; phylum Mollusca; class Gastropoda; order Neogastropoda; family Buccinidae; genus Babylonia; species Babylonia areolata. Next base: position 37,433,495 of record NC_134897.1, read on the forward strand.
CTTACAATGTCCTTAATTTAACCCCGCAGGGATTCCAGAGTGTTGAACCGGAGCATGGCTTACTGCGTGACCCAGAGCGCCTGGACCATCTTCTCCAGCATCGCCTCCTTCATGTGGACCATGGCCATAGCTGTGGCCATGTGTGTGGCCATCGTCAGCCACAGACCCACCACTGCTGACCGATACTGGACCTTGTTCCTCATCGTCTGTTGGGGGCTGCCTGGTGAGCGACAGTGTGTGTGTGTATGTGTGTGTGTGGTGTTGGTCAACGTCAGTGGCGCAAGGGATGCGAGTGGGTTACGTTTTGAGGGGTATGATGAGTACGTGTTTGTTTAGGTTGTTTTTTTGCAGCAGAGAGAGAGGGAGAGCATGTTGTGTTCTTCCATTTAGATTTGATTTGTTAAAACAAGGGCTCATCACGTCTGAAACCAGTGGGAAGTAGCTTTATAGCTGGTCTTATCGGCTGACTGTAACTGTGTCTGTATCAGTATTGGAACTTCACTTAGGCCATTGATATGAACTGGCCTCAGTTTTCTGAATTCTTCTTTTAGTTCTCGTTTTGCTAAAATCTTCTTATCCCCCACATCCTCTTCTGTTTCTGTGGTCCTTTTTTTTTTTTAATCTCAACTCTTTTTCGTTTGTTGTTGCATGAACACTTTGTTTCCTTTACCTTCCTCGTCTTTTTCATGAAGTTGATGAACGTTCCTTGTCTGGAACAATAGCTGTGGTGACGACCACAGCACTGAGCTGTCGGGTGCTGGGCTATGACCCCCACCTGCACCAGGCCAGCTGGTGCTGGATCGACTCAGGGGCAGAACACCCGCTCTTCTGGACCTTCTTCACTGGCAAGGCCTGGGAGCTGATGGCCTCCCTTCTCACCCTCACCCTCTTCTCCGCCATCAGGGTCAGCCTTTTTCGCCACAAGGTGAGGGCAGTTTTTTTTTCTCTCATTATTTTATTTATATGTGTATATTTGATTTTTTTTTTTTTTTTTTTGGTGGACTTTAATATTATTTACCTAAAGATTATATATTCAAAGAGTGAAGCGTAATAATCTTTTCTACTGATAGAATCAGCCTCTTTTGTAACAAGGTTGATAAATCGATATGGATACTTAGCACCTATCCTCGGTCATAGACCAACTGAGCTCCGTTCACTTTTCAGTCATTTGCACAACAGGTTGCCCACCCCTCAAGAGGACAGTTGTTGTTGTTTTTCAGTGTACACATTTACTTATTAATGATTTATTATTGGAAGGTCTATGCCCTTTGTCTCTTCTCCGCCATCAGGGTCAGACTCTTTCGGCACAAGGTGAGGACATTTTTTTATGTGCATAATTACTTATCAGTGATTTATTTTTCGAGGGTCTGTGCAGAGTAACCCTACTCTGCTATCAGAATGAACCTCTTTTGTCACAAGGTGTGTGTGTGTGTGTGTGTGTGTGTGTGTGTGTGTGTGTGTGTGTGTGTGTGTGTGTGTGTGTGTGTGTGTAGGGGGTGGGTTAAAATAGAATCTTATTATTCTTTATAGATTTTTTAATGGGGTATCGTAATATTCATTAATATGTTATGTTATTGGTCAAAAGGTGATGTGCGAGATTCAAAATAAATTCTATCATCCATTAATGATTTATTTTTGAAGGGGTAGCATGTTATTTATTAAGACAATATGAGTCACATGGTGAGGGCGGGGTTGGGGTGGATAAAATACAATTCATCGATGATTTATTTGATGAGTTAGCCTATTTTATATCTACTTTTATATATCTTTCAAAGGGTTCCAAATAAGATACTGTTTAAACCAACGGGTGATTAAAGTTTTATTACAATTATCATTATCATTTTTATAAGGGAGATGTGTCCTCATTTCCTTTCCGTCTTTTAGAATTAACATCTTTTGTGACAAGGTGGGGACATATTCTTTTAGTACATATTTACTCCTTAATGTCATTTTTTGAGGGACTATGCCATTACTCTCTTCTTTGCTATCACGATGAACCTCTTTCATTATAAGATGAGAAAGGAGAAAACTATTTCGTTTACTTACTTAATTATCTTATCATTCATTCATTTCTGGTGGTGGTACGTCAAACTGTAAACACTAGTCTCTAGCTCTCCCTGCAACTCTGTTTTGAGATGGACAGCAATGTCTCAAAAGTTCATGAGCCGAAAGCACAGTTTTGCCCTTGGCGAATCAGGCCAATGGGATATGGAGAACTTTATATTAAATCCAATCCGGCAGAAGCAAATAAGTAACTTCTAAAGAGTAATAAAACATACTGTGCTGAGAACAGGAAATGATTAGATAAATAAAACAGTTTATGATAATCACCATTGCAAATGTCATAATGAATATGTGTCAGCAACTGCCCTGCGCTGCAACAGGCTGCATGTTTTTCAAAACCACCACAGCCACAACTGTATACATCAATGTCAGTTCTAGCCATAAAAGTAAGTGCTTATAAATGACAATAATTATGCGAGTCATAATAATGATTGGTGACAACAATGTTCTTTCTGCATTACAAACTGCACTAAACAGACTCAGAACCAAGCACTGTCGTCCAAGCATGGCAAGTGTCACCGTGACGTCATCCACGATGCCAACGTCAAACTGGCGTTTGTGCCCTTTGTGTTCATCATCTCACGTATCTGGGGCACCATTCGCTTTCTCCTCGGCTTTTTTGACTTCGAGTACGCCAGCTCTCCTTCGGCCTCTTGGATTGCACCACTGCAGGTGTGCAGTTTTTTATTTTTTTTCTCGTTTTTTTTTACTGTCAACACTGCCATTATTTCTGTTGCAAACTCACAAAGTTCAAGACTGCCGCATGGACACCAAAGACGTATAAATAGTTATGCATGCATGAACTGTACATGGTGTCTCTCACATTGCTGGTCAGACTCACAACAGGATTCAATGTGTAATTTCAAGATCTATGGAACTTTTTTGAAATATGTGCACTTTAGACTGTTTTAAGATAGAATTAATGTTTATGTTTGACATGGAATATGATTCTATCCTGCCTTGATCTCGTGTTATAGACTGTTTCTGTTTATCTCTCTGACACCGTCATACTAACTGATGCAAACTGACATAAATGCAGCACAAGAATTTTATGAGTCTAAATTTAGAGTGACCTTTGCCAAAGGTAGTCTAAATTCAAAGTGACCTTGGCCAAAAGTAGTCTAAATTCAGTCATACCAGGACAATCTGCAGTCTGCTTCCCCTGTGGGGAAGTCGGGGTTAGGGGGGGAGGGGGGGGGGCGTTCTTTCAGTTATACACATTGATATTGTTACGTGTTGTATTTATTTGTTATCGCTCCTTAATGAGATAACTGGATGTTTGAAAAGATCTGAGCTTAGAGGTTCACAGAGTATGGATGATCAATCAAAAATCTCTCCCTTCTTTCCTTTTAATTCAGTTGCAAATTTCCTGCATCACAATCTTGTTTCCCTTTCAGGGTTTTGGTGACAGCATCCAAGGCTTTGCCAACTTTGTTATGTACTGCTTTTTCACACGGAGTATCCGAAAACGCCTGTTTCGGTGTTGCCGTGGAAACCAAGTGCACTCCAGTGCCATAGTGGAGCCTAATCACTCCGTGCCTCCACTCGCCATCTTTGCCATCCATGCAAGGGTCTCCCCTGCACATTATGCCACCAATGGATCTGGAGCCAAGGTAAAACAGACTGCCGATTCACATGTGTCGTGTGGTGACGAGATTGTGGAGCCAAGTGGCTCACTGCATCAGTCTGGGAATATAAGCACACTGCCTACATAACATTCTACATCTTGGGATGGTTTGCTTAGGTACAATTGTACATACATTATAATTATGTAAGTGGAACTGAGGATGTGGAGGTGATACATCTGGACTGGCTGATCTGACTACTGGAAAGCAAAAGCTAAAATACAAATGTTTCTCTGTGAAGAGAACTGATAACATTTGATGTACTTACAAGCTGTAGAATACAGGGGTGCACAAGTAGTATTACTCGTTCATTGAGATTTGTATTATTATTTGTATTATTGTATTACTCTTTTTGTCACAACAGATTTCTCTGTGTGAAATTCAGGCTACTCTCCCCAGGAAGAGCGCGTCGCTACACTGACAGCACTACCGATTTTTTTTGTATTTTTTTCTGCCTGCAGTTTTATTTGTTTTCCTATCGAAGTGGATTTTTCTACAGAATTTTGCCAGGGACAACACTTTTGTTGCCGCAGGTTCTTTTACGTGCGCTAAACATATGCTGCACACGGGACCTCGGTTGATCGTCTCATCCGAATGACTAGCGTCCGGACCACCATTCAAGGTTTAGTCTTAGGGAGAAAATACTGGCGACTGCCGGGTGATTCCGAGACATTACCTCTAGGCCAACACTCCAATCTGCTATCCCCCCCCCCTCACCCACACACACACAGAAAGGAAATTGGGATAATGACTGTGAAATTTGTAAATAAAATCACTCATCAGTAATATGGACCTAATCAAAATCAAGCCAACCAAGGAATGTGGACCTGAACGAGACTATCAGTTCCTGACAGATTATGTACGTTTATTACCATGTATAGATTATGTACGCTTATTACCATGTATATGTCAGTGAAGACAAATAAAAATTGTCCGGCTCATCAAACCATACCTTTTGCTCTGCCATAAAAGCAACTGTGCAACAGTGAAAATAAAATTTTATTCTAAACATTGCTTTTCAATGGAAAGTGCCAAATGCAAAATTATTTCATGTCATTTTTTTTTTTTTTAATATTAAGTTTTCAAAATGATATCGGGGAAATTTACAGGTCTACAACCACTTTTCTCTGCTATTCTGGGTTTAACAAGCAACTTGCATGTTTGCATATAATATTATCACTGGGAGTACGAGTGCTGTACAAAGGTTATATTTTGTTAATTTATTTTAGCTTTTACAACTGAAACATTTAGTTTATACAGTCATGGGGGAGGGGGGGGATCTTGTCATGCTCAACAAACATCAGTCTCAAACTGACTTCATTTGTATTCCACAAATAAAATTAATGGTTCAGTCTCTGCAGTACATACTTATTAACTATTTTTTAATCGCAATCTTAGGGATTTCACGGGATCTTGTTATGTTTGTATCTGTAGGCACTGATCATGTGTCAGAGACCATTGCTCATCATAGCTCTAACCATGACAATGGAGGAAGGTGGCATAAAGGTTAAACCTTTGACTTATGGAACTATTTGTAATTTTTACAACTTAAAAAAAAATTAATAAAAATCACCAGCCTCTGAAATAATGCTCAAAGGTATGTAAATGTATATGTTTTCTTGAAAAAAAAAATTGAACGGAGAATATAATTACCATAAAAAAATTATGTTCATTGTTGACAAGATGATATAACTCCCAATCAAGCGAAAGGCTTAAGGCAACTATCTGGCAGTGCATCGTCCGTGAGTGTCTGGGTTAAATTCCCAAATTCCTGGAAAATCAAAATGAGCATCTGACGGGCGCAATAGCCGAGTGTTTAAAGCGTTGGACTGTCAATCTGAGGGTCCCGGGTTCCAATCATGGTGACGGCGCCTGGTGGGTAAAGGGTGGAGATTTTTCCGATCTCCCAGGTCAACATATGTGCAGACCTGCTAGTGCCTGAACCCCTTTCGTGTGTAAACGCATGCAGAAGATCAAATACGCACGTTAAAGATCCTGTAATCCCTGTCAGCGTTCGGTGGGTTATGGAAACAAGAACATACCCAGCATGCACACCCCCGAAAGCGAAGTATGGTTGCCTACATGGCGGGGTAAAAATGGTCATACACGTAAAAAACCCATTCATGTACATGCGAGTGAACGTGGGAGTTGCAGCCCACGAACGCAGAAGAAGAAGAAGAAGAAATTGAGCATCTAGTCATTTGGAGGAAATTATAAACAAAGGTCCCATGTGCAGCAAACACTTTACACACTGGAAAAGATCCCACGGCAACATCAAGCGTCATCTGGCAGAACTCTTACACAAACATATGTGCAGGCACTCAGGGCCTGACCAACATGCTGGGTTATGCATCAAGCATCTGCCTAGCAGATGTGATCTAGTGTTTATGGATGCGTCAGCAGATGTACAGGTACTGTGTATTTGGATGTTTCCAAAAGCAGTGCCTCCGTAAGAACCTGTAACTGTGTCTCATACATTTTGCTTTGTATGTCTGAAAACCGAACCACTGGACGCAAATGGATTAAATTTTTACAGAACTTTTTTCTTTGTCAATTTATCCACTTTTTTCATGGAGTATTATTTCTGTCTCTCTCTGCACTTGGATAGAAAGAAAGATCGAGATGCATACACTGCACTTGGATAGAAAGAAAGAGATGCACACATACACACAACATGCACATTGCAGCAATTTTCAAAAATATATGGTGTATCACTTTTGTGCTCATGTTAAATAAAAGTGTAAGAAAAACATCTTTACCAAAAAAAAAAGAAAAAAAAAAGAATGAAAAAGAAATAAGAAAAGACGTTCACAAACAATAAGTATTAAAAAAAACACCACATGAATTATAAGCAACAAAAACAAAAAATACATTTTATGTGTGTTTTTTCAGCGCTCAATGACAAATCAGCAGTGAAAGAAGCAAAGTGGAAAACAAAGCAAGACAAACAACAAAAACAACAACTACAAACAAATAAAAACACACCTTAATCAAAGAAAATAATTCTTTAAATAAAATATACATCATCTCAGACAGTAAATAATCTGCCACACTTCCATTTGCATTCTAACACACACAAAAGAAAAAAAACAACATAATCCTATTTCGGCTACGCATGTAAATTAAAACAAAAAAAAACAAAAACAAAAAGGACAATGTACAATCAGAGCAAGACAGCTGTTTGTTAATTTTCACCAGCGTAAAAAAAAAAAGAAAAAAAAAAAGAAGAAGCAAAAACACACCAAGGACTATAACAATGATATATCACAGATGTCATGTGCTTTGATTACCTCTGAGGTTTGTTTGAAACTGCATGATTGTAAAAAAAAAAAAAAAAAAATGAAGGCTGCTGGCACACTGAGGGAGATGACGATGACAGTTTAAAAGCCAAACAAAAACTAAATCAGTCCTTGTAACATCTTAGCACTGAACAATGATTCGTTAGCCTCTGGAAACCTAAGATGATGTGCGGTGGGATCTGAAGTACCCGATCTTTACTGATCACTAACACAACAAATAAAAAAAAAGGCAGCGTGTATTTATTTACTTTAAAAAAAGAAGTTCTTTTAACTTGTTTAGTTCTTGATGAAAGATGTGTATCATGGTTTTGATTTTGCTTGCACATTCAATGCACTGGTTCAAATCACTATGGACGGAATGTTACAGAGTAAAACGAGCAGTGATGGGGATGAGGGTGGGGATGAGCTAGAAGAATCTCCTTTTTTTTTTACAGGAATAAAAAGATACAGCAACATGGCATTACTACGTCCTGAGGTGACACTGAAAGAAGAGCATTTGGAAAACAGCACATTACGGGGATGTGTGTTCAGAAACAGTTTTGTGTTTTGGTTTGTAAACAATTTCCTGTCGGAATGTTTTTCACACAGAGGCTTTCTCGTCACTCACAACAAAAAATACCTTATTTTTTTTCCCAGAAGACTTAGCATTAAGTTTGACTAAAGGGAGTGATATATATATATATATATATATATATATATATATATATATATAGAGAGAGAGAGAGAGAGAGAGAGAGAGAGAGAGAGAAAGTCAGTCAGACACAGAGGGGATGCAGGAAGAGAGGGGAAGAGGAGAAGACTGAGACAGATTCTTCAAACAGCTCTTTAAAAAAAAAAAAAAAAAAAAAAAAAAAAAATCCAACCCTAACAACACCACCACCACACTTTCCAACAGGCCCTGCAATATTTGGCAAAAGAAGAGCCGAACCACAGGGGCCTGTCAATCCTGCCACTCATTCTGTCGAGCCTTGAACCTTCTGTCCCTCCTGTTCTTCTTCCTGCTGCTGCTGCTGCTGCTCCTGTCTTTGTTGCATGAAGTCAGAGAAGGGCACGTCCGTGACAGCTTTGGCCAGTACCATCATGGCGTCTGTCACGCACTGCACAGGAAGAAAGAAAGAAAGAAAAAAATCCTGAATCAATTTTTTTTTTTAGATAAACAAGGAATACTTACTTAAGCGTTTGGTATCCGTCTTGCATCGTGGAGATTTTTTTTTTTAACAGTTACTTTCAGAATATACATGGAACTTTTTTTTTTTTTTAGCTATCTGTGTGTCTATAAGACACTGCACTGAAAAAAAAGAGTTCATTTTTACAATAAATGTGGAATACTTTTGCTTTTGGCATTTGTCACATATATTGCAGAGAGGAAAAAAAAATCACATTAATTGAAAAAAAAATCTCTCAATCTCTATCACACACTGCAAAGAAAGACACTTCAGCTTTCTGAGTCTGTTACACAATGCACAGAAAAAAAATTAAAAAAAATCCACATCTATTTTCAAAATAACTGTTGAACCCTTTCAGCTCTCAGTGTCTTGTCACGCACTGCACATAAAGAACTTTTTTTTTTTTACCACGTTCATTTTCATATTACACATGGAACATTCTCAGCTCTGGGGGTCTGTCAAAGAAAAAAAAAAAAAAAAATATGGAACACTTCCGTCTTTTTCGAGTGTTTCTGATCTTTACGGAGATACCATAGGTGAAAGCGACTGATTTTTATACTTCTAGAAAGTTTGCAGCCGGGGTCCTGGGGCCATTAACCAAAGCGCATGTCTTAATACTTAAAAAAAAAATTAATAGATAAATATATAATAATAATAAAAAGAAAAAAAAGGAGGCAATCCTTATTATACACATGCACATGAGATGACCAAAGTCAACGTTGAAAAGAGAAGACAAGTCTTTGAGAGAGCCAGAGAGAGAGAGAGAGAGAGAGAGAGAGACTTTTAGAGAATGAAACAGACAGTGGTTTGCCAATATAGCATTCTAACCAGAATACTTCAGTCCGTGGCAGATACAGTACAAAGATGGACAGTGCATAAACTTGATGCCTAATACATCCGGAGAAGAAAACGGCTAAGTATACCCTGGATGCATACGTGTGTGTTTGCATGTTACAGATAAAGAGAGAAAGAGACAGAGAAAGAGAGAGCCAGACAAGGAGAGACTGAGAGTGACTAAGAGAAGAAGAAGAAAGGTGAAAAACACAAATAACACACAGACTGGCAAACATTTCGACAAAACTAACCAACCAAAAGAAAGGGGGGGGAAGAAGAAGCGCAACTGAATATCAAATACAAGCAAAGGCAAATAACTTAACAATGAACACAAAGAAACAAAATATAGTTTGAAAACTCAAACAGTTCATTCACACAGGAATTATATTTTTTTTTTAAATTATCCAAGCATTACATGTTCTGCACAGAAACACAGTTCAAGAACTCGATCAGTTCATTCAAAGGATGCAGAAAAAAAAAATCCTTCATATATCACCAATTCAACAAATCTATTTTTGGTTAGTTGTCTCACCCCACCCCCTACCCCACCTCCACCCTTCTCTGCCATGTTCTTATCTCGGAACACTCAAGTCTGAAAAACAGATCACAGAGAAGTAATGCAAACGTAAAAACAGGGAGCAAAATACCCAAGGTCAGGAAGCGCATGCTATCAATAACCATAACAGGGAAGAAATGAAATTATACCAATGCCGTGAAGATTCGTTCCTTTGTGACTTGCCAACTCTCTGATCATCCATTTTTGATTTTGACATGGAAATTCCTCAGCTGCTGTTTATAGGATATGTTCACCCAATGTCGGACTATACACAGGTGTATATATATATATATATATATATATATATATATATATATATATATATATATATATATATATATAAAGTTCATCCTTGAATCTTGTCTGAAAATGGATCAGACCAGCAATGTTCACACATACTTATGGTCAAACAATAGTTTGGAAGATATACACCCATAGATACCCGAAGCCATTATTCAATCAAATAATGTAAGAAGGTTCTTGTTTGGAAGAAAATATATACTCTTCACCATTACTCAGTCAAATGAAACAACACAAGTCTCATTAGGAATGCATTCCCACAAAGGTCTGCTGGGGGACAAGTATCCATTTCGTTTTTGTTTCTGGTTGTTTTTTTTTCCTTCTTTCTTTTTTTCTTCTCCTTTTCTTTTCAGAAGATGTGTCCATTCGAACGGTGTGTATGATAACTTCTTTTCATATGTTCTTACAAACATGCTGCCATCTTCATGTGGTGTGTCTGGTAGTTGCAGAAGGAGGTACATAAACGAGCTTACTAGGGAGGCCCGCACCCTACACATATATTTCCTTCAAAGATGTATGCGCATCTAATATCTGGAAATTTAGTGTCCAAAGTTAGGGAGGAAAATATATTACTTTTGCAGTTGCTTGACAACTACTGTCTTGAATTTTCATGATTTCCGGAGATTTTTCTTTCTGAACTTTCTTTGCGAGGTGCACCTTCCACCAGCTGTTGCAAACAGCAGGCTGCTTGTTCAGAATCTGACTGGGATTACATGTTCTTGGTATATGTACCCATACAGAACTGTAAAAATTGTTTGCCGGATGATGTATTCGTCATGAGCAGCTGTCTTGCGCTGCTTTCCATCGCTTAATTGAAAGACATCCTCTGTCCTGGTTTCACTCTGCAAATTTAGTAACTTGGTTACATAGAGATTTTCTGTCCAGAATTTCTTTCAAGTGTACCAAACTGGAATCATTTGGAACAAAAACATAAAGAAAAAAAAATATATGGCCTGTACTTTCTTGGAGGGTCATACCTACATCCAATTAGAGACATCTGCCAGGAAATTCATATTGCCCAAAACTTTTGAGGAAAGACGTATTGTGAGGAGCTTGTTGCCAACAGAAGTAACAGTGTAGGTTTCGTCTGTAATGCGTCCACTAAGCACGCTAAAGGTGCAAAGATCCAACATTTGTTGAGGAGATGCTGGTGATCTGTTTTCAGAATGGCTTGGTCTGCATATGACATCAAGCGATCACCATTTACTGCTCAGTATTTTGTCTGAACTGATACATTTGTATGGATCTGCCATCATCTGATGAGACACTTCATGGTACGATATAACTGTTCAAGGTACTGTGGTGTATTTTTTAAGACATGATGATGATGAGCTTGATAATTACTTTAACAAAACAGATGCAGCCCCTGCACAGGAACAAGCATCAGCTGATTTGTTTCCATTCTTGTCTCGAACTTGTGAATAAAGCACTCACACATAAAAAAACAACAACACTGGTTCAAGAGTAATAAACAGTTTGCCCTTGGCCTGGAGTGTGTATACCGCTAACCTAAGTTTGCAGGCACACTTGAACCAGCACGAGAACCTCTAGGACCGTTGTGCATGGCCAGACATGCACCCCTGTAGGCAGTGACCAGCATGAAGAGTTCCTGCTGAGCGAGCATGATGTTCTCATCCTGCCCTTGCCAGCTGGTCAGCACAGGGGACTGCATGGACCCGCCAAAACAGAAGTTGAAGGACCAAGGGAGCTTCTTCCACATCCTGCTGATGAAGTCCATGCAGGTTTCCGTGTCCTCCTCCTGGTACCCCCCGTAGCAGAAGATGCCTGGCACCGCCGGTGGCACGGTATGGGTCAGCGCCACCACGGTGGCTTGAGAAAAGTCCTTCTGGGAGTATTCTGCCTTGTTGAACTTCCCTGCCTTCACTATGTTGACTTTGAGCAGCGTGGCTTCCAGAAAGACGTGATAATCCGCGAGGGCCTTGTACAAAAAGGACAGCACTCGTTCTATGGTGGACTGCGCCTTCTCCAAGCTGTGTTTCCCCTCATGAAGCACTTCAGGCGCCAGGAGAGGAACCAGACCACTCTGCTGGCAGATGCTGGCAAAGCGAGCCATCACCCTGGCATTCTCCGCCAGGGCGTTGTAAGACGGGGTGTTCTTTGAAATCTTGAACTGAATATGACAGTGAGCGAAATAGACGCCCAGTTTCTTGTAGCGGAGGCAGAGCTCGGCCAAGTCGTCCAGGCCTTCAGTGGTCTGCTCGCCAAAGGTCCCGGCCAGGGGAACCAGGCCCTTGTCCACCGTCACACCTGTCAGCAGGCCTCTCTTTTCCAGGCTCATCACAAGGGGCTTCTGTTCGCTGTCCTTTTGGAGCAGAGTTTCCTCCAGAATCAGCACCCCAGATATATCGTCACCCAGGATCTCCTCACAGGTGAACATCAGCTCTCTGTAGCGACGCCTGTTCTCTTCTGTGTTTTCCAGCTCTATCGTCTGGAAGTATTTGTCTAAGGAACTGATGGAGTCGTTCGCCATGAGGATTCCCTTGCCTTCTGAAACAAGGGCTGCTGTAATGGTCTGCAGGTTTTTCTCCTGTCTTGAGTTCAGGTATTCCTCAAATTTGTCGTAAAAGGATATAGGTTTCTGCACAATGTAATATACAAGAAATTGGTTTGTGCATAACCACTTATTTATCTCTTGTGCTCTCTCTCTTCTTATCTGGTCTGGGTGTGCCTGTGCATGTGCGTGCGTGCGTGCGTGCGTGCGTGCATACGTGTGTGTGTGTGTGTGTGTGTGTGTGTGTGTGTGTGTGTGTGTGTTAAACCATTATCTGAAGGGAAAAATGCACTGGACCGGTATGTTGTGATAACTGCATCAAAGCTGGGGAAAAAAAAAATTAAAATGTAGTTTCATTTTATCCATCATTGTATTTAGAGACTTAGATGTGTGATTGTGTTAATGTTTTCGACACTAACATTAATTTTCATTTAGAAAACAGTAAATTATTAATACACTATAAGCATTTGTAGTGGGCGGAACTAACAACATTAAGTGAATTAATCCGCTTGTAGAACATGAATATTTCCTAAATACCGGACACTTATGAGGGTAGATCAAAAAGTTCTTGGCCTAACTTAGAAGCAATGGAACTGACTTGTGCACAACTATAAACTAGAATCTCTTCAAAACTCACAAAGCTGCAAGTATCTCACTGTCTGCATTTGTTTGCAAGGCTAGCGAAAATGCAGAAATGGACAAAAAGGACGCCGTAAGGTAATCAAGTATTTGATGAAAAAAAGCGTGGCACCCAAGACCATCCAATAAGACATGGCAAAGACACTTGGGAGACAACTCCCCTTCTTATTCAACAATCAAGAAGTGGGCTGCTGACTTCAGGTGGGGCAGGGAGAGCAGAAAAGATGACCCACAATCCAGTTGCTTCAAATCCTCTGCCACTGATGATCCAAGTGGAAGCCATTCACTGCATGGTCTTGGATGACAGGTGTTTTTTTTATCCATTGCACAAACAGCCAACACAATAGGCATCAGCTATGGCTCAATGCAGACAGTTTTGACTAAACATTTTAGGGATGAGTAAGCTGTCTGCAAGATGGTTGCCCAGAATGCTCATGCCAGATCAGAAGCTGGCAAGACTTGAAACTTCAAGGAATCTTCTGGCTTTTTTCCAGGCTGAACCAGCTGATTTCATGCGGAATATTATTTTGTCAAGCAAGATGAAACATGGTTTCACCACTTTGAGTCTGAATGAAAAAAGCAAAGTAAGCAATAGAAGCACCTTGATTTCCCCCTCCTTAAAAAAAAATCAAAACAGGTGGCATCTGTTGGAAAGGTCATGGCTCCTGTTTTCTGGGATTGCAAGAGAATCGTAATGACTGACTACCTGCAAAAGGGTCACACCATCACAGGAGACTGCCATGTCCCAGAACTGTGGCAGCTTCAAAGAAAAACGTCAAGGAAAGCTCCCAGCAGGGCCCCTTTGCTGCAGGACAATGCACCAACTCACACTGTGCAAGTGGCAGTGGCTGAGGTTGCGAAACTGTGGGTTTCAGCTTTTGCCCCATCCCCCTTACTCGCTACACCTTGCTCTATCTGACTTCTTCCTGTTCCGTGAACTGAAATCCCATCTTCATGGGCACCTGTTTGGGAGTGATGATGACGTCGTTCATGCTGTTGAGGCGTTTTTGGAAGCGCAAGATGCACCCTTCTTCCATGCTTAAACACTACTTGAAAAAGTGCATTGCAGTCAATGGAGACTATATTAAAAGGTGGGAAAGAGTCAAGTTTCTCCAACCAAGTTTTCTTGGTAAGGCTGAGAGCTTTTTGATCTACCCTCGTACTTACACCTGACTCCTTTTATGCTGCTCAGTCCAATGTGACACACACGCTTAATCTTAAAACAGAAGCGACACTTTTTACTGTTTGAAGGATTCAAAGGATTTGATAGACTTGATTACAGAACCTCTATTAGGATGAGAAGAACATTCTTTGACACAGTGTGGAGAAAGATCATGGATTCATTATCAGCTGCTGTCGAGCTGTTCAATGCCTTGGGACACGTGACAAACATCTATGGCAGTTAGAAACATCAAAAACACATCACACTTGAACTCACTGCAAAGGATTAAAAAGTGAAAGGGCAAGCAATCAAGCCAACAGACAACACTGCTCTAACTGAACGCTTTCAGAGTGAAGAACAAAACGCAAACCTTACAGACAGGAAATACAGATTTGTTTCCACTCCTGTTTTCGTTGTTGTTGTTTTCTTTTAGTCTCAAAACATTCTGAATGTTCCTGAAAAGTAACGCTGGGGGACATGTCTACTGAACACACATTACACAACAAGAAATTTTCCCTGATGTGAATGTTATTCCTCAGTGGACTTCTTTTTGTTTTAACTAACTGCTGTTATGGTTAACACTGTTTGCTAAACCCTTGCAACTACTCGAATCTCCCCAACCTTTCCTCCTTTTCATAATTCATTTCATCTTATCATTTTTGTCAAGAATCACCAATGGAAATAATTTAAATCTTGGTTACTGATTATTATGTTTAGCATTCTGGGCATAACTGAAACTGCATTCACTCTGAAAATATTATCTATTCATCATTCTAATTATCATCTCTTGATTATATTTTCCAAGAAAATTATAAATGTGCAGTCAGTTTTGACAAGCCAAATGTCACAGTCATCTCAGTGTGTCTCACAGGTGTTACCTATGTGTGGTAAACTTGAAATAAATAAGTGTACAAGAAAAAAAAAAAAGAATGAATAAAACAAACAAGCAAAGGAATGAGTACAAAAACACATGCCAAGAAAAAAACCCACCACTTTTGAAAAGAGTTTCTAAGACAGACCACTTCAGTCCATTAAAAAGCAAAGCCACACAAAAGAAAGCTCCTTTCAGATCCAAATACACAGCCTTGCTGAAGGTAAAATAACTCAACTCTGAGACTTATACAGAAACATATAATTCAATTCTTTCTTTAAACTGACATCTTTTCACTTGATTTGTTTTAGATGGATTCTGAAACACAAATGTTGTGATATAAAACTAAGCATGTTCAAGTTTGGGATGAGTAAAATGGACTCCTTTTCAACAACAACAACAAAAAAGCAACAAACAAAGAAAAGGACCAACAAAGAATAGCTTGCTCTTTCTCACCTGTGTATGAACTATCTTGAAAATATCAAAGCTTGTACGATAACAGTTATCAAACGGTTAATGGAGACAGTATTGCTTTCTTGACCATTGTTTATCCATTTGTTCTCTCCCTTACTTTGCTATTCACATGTATAACAAAAGGCTTCTCATTGCCAGCCACAAAGCCTAGCATGAAGCGACAAAAAGAATGATGATTATTACTGGTTGAGCAATCCACCACATGAAGAAGAAGAAGAAAAACAGTGCAAGATCCTTGTGTTAGGGGGAAAAATACCACAACTCTGGCTAACACAGCCACTCATTGATTTACCAAGCAAGTTCTCTGCCCCTTGCTCTAAGCCTCATCCTGCCGCCCTTGCTGAGCGCAGGCTTCAGCGTCCTCTGCCTGCTGTTGTTCCACTTCGTCCTCATGCATCTCTTGGGACCACTGGCCAATGTACTGCTCCGCCTGTGGCAAATGCAGTGACCTCCAGACTGGGACTATGGTGCATGTTTCAGCCACTGTATGTGTGTCTCACGTACGTATGTACCATATGTGAAACTCGCGTTTGCTCTGATGCTGTAGCCGCATTTTAACTTTGGATCACAACTGTTTCAAAAGGGTGTCTCTTGCGTTCACCCCAAAACTCTGGATCATACATGTGTTGACCACTGTATGGAACTCGTTGGTGTTTCTAACGCTGTTAATGGATAATGACAACAGGTCATAAGTGTGTCAGCCACTGTTGAGGCGTCTCTAATAAGCCTGGATCATGTATATATGGTTAACCCGCAGTATGGATCTTGTCAGTGTTCTGATGCAATAACTGGGTCTTGATTTTGGATAAAAAGCGTGTCAACCAATTTTACTGTGTCATGTTTTTCACGCCATAACTCTGGATCATATTTGCATTAACCACTGTGTGCAACTCAGTGTTCCAATGCCAAATGTGGATTATAAATTAGGGTCAAAACTGTCTTAGCCACTGCTAGGTTGTCCCTAGTGTCTTTAGTCTGCAACTCTGGATTATATGTGTCTCACAAGCTCTCATGCCCAAACTTTTGTGTGTTATGTGAGGGTCAACTGGCGTGCTAAGTGAATGTCAACTTCTGCAAGAATCACTCAAGTGATTTTCTGTCATAACTTCATATCACATGTGAATCAACAATCATTGATACCTCATAAGCATCCTCATGCCACACTTTGTATCATAACTATCGCTGTCTGTATCCCTTTTTCTGTCTTCATGCAGCTGCTGTAACTCTAGGTCATATGTATCAGGCATTGTCTGGATCTCTCTACAGTAGTGTATTTCACACCACAATGCTGAATTATGTGTGACAACCTTTTTTTTTTTTTTTTTCACCCAAGTGTCTTTCTGCCACAGCTCTGGATCAAACATATGTCAATCATTTCTCAGTTTCTTTGTTTTGCATGAGAAAGCTGGCTGCAGCTGTCAAGCTTTGATACAGTGTGAAAAACAGTCCTTTTAACAATGGTCCCTTGAGGTCCACAAAAGTCGCCTGTGGTAGTGAACTGTCCAGTTACTGACTATTAAGTTGCCTGTGGTGGTGAAAGAGTTAACCCAATGGTCACTGCATGTTAGGATTTGAATTGCAGACTCAAACCCTCAACCGTCATGCCCATCACTGATCCAACATCGACATGCTTTGTTTAACATTTATGATGCGAGCAATTTCGCTAAATTACAAATAAATGATTAAAGAAACAAACAAAAAACCAAAAAAAACAAACAAAAACAACAACAACAAAAAAACAATCAAATAAAATTGTGTGTAAATGAACAAATAAATGAAAAAAACAACAACAAAAAAACCCCACTGATAACCTGAGCAAACACTGGTAACTGTGACACTTGACAAGTTTTGTTTTTCTTCTTTTTTTTCTTTTTTTTTTGTTCTTTTGTTGTTGTTGTTTTTGCTGCAAACCTTTTCAATAGACCTGCAAACATGCAATATCATCTTTTTTTTTCTTTTTTTATTATTATTAATGTGCTGAATTATTGCAGCAAAATGTACTGTTTGCAAAACACTGATATTGATATATTATTTTATTTTTTTTTTATTTTTTTTATTATTATAATTTTTTTTTCAAGGCCTGACTAAATGCGTTGGGTTACGCTGCTGGTCAGGCATCTGCTTGGCAGATGTGGTGTAGTGTATATGGATTTGTCCGAACGCAGCTTCTTTCTGAAAATAAATCTTCCAGAATTACTGGACACGACCATTTTATTCTTATTATTTTTGTACTTGTGTTTCAGTTTTAGGCACGGAAGCAAGCTACATTTTGTCAATGTGCATAAGCTGTGAGAAAAAAAAAATTATCTAAAAAATTCTGTTAAAAAGAAAAAAAGGAAGCAAAAAAGTGGCAACCACAATCTAACATTTTCAAAACTACTTGAGCATGTATCAAAACCTGATTTCACCCTCTACAATCAGCTGAAATAGTTTATAAATTTACTTATGATGATGTTTGTTTTCATATCTGAATGCAGGTCACTAGTAAATGCACTCTTAGAGGCAAATGTAACGCCACCAAGTGTGTTTCTCACAAGTGTGTACACACTCTTTTTTTTTTAATCGCCTTATCACACAGACTGCTACCCTCTGCCTTGAGAGGGTTGTGTCTATGGTTTTCTTTTTTTTTTTTTTTTTTAGAAAATGAAGATCTCTGTCCCAGGAGAACACAATGGCTAATGTCATTCATGACTTGACATCACATAAAAACAGTCTGGTGAAGGCTGCATAGGTTCCAGCTTGTATACACATGATCTTCTTCTTCTTCTTCTTCTGCGTTCGTGGGCTGCAACTCCCACGTTCACTCATATGCATACAAGTGGGCTTTTACGTGTATGACCGTTTTTACCCCCGCCATATAGGCAGCCATACTCCGTTTTCGGGGGTGTATACACATGATAAAGATTAAGGCTGTGGCCACCCCCCCCCCCCCCTTTTTTTTTTGTTAGAAGATTTTCCAGCAACATAGAATCTCAATACTCTGCTGGACACGGCTCTCAGATAACTATTTGAGTCTCTCTCCATGTGTGTGTGTGTGTGTGTGTGTGAACATCACACATTGAAAGATACTTTTATTGTAATAATAAATCCCTCTCTTAAGTTACATCCTTGCATTCTGATACATTCACTGTTTTTGTGTGTGTGTGTATTTGTGATGGAGTGTAAGACTTGCTGCATCCAGGCAGAATATTTGTTAGTCTTGTAAACTGTGCTTTTATAGAATCAATGAATGTGTTTTCATTATTATAATTTTTTATATGCCTCTATTCTAATGTATGTGAGTTTTTTTAATTCTTTTTAAGCGTTCGTTCTCTAAACCATTTAAAGCTTGCTTCAGCTTGTATTATAATGCAATATAAAAATAAATTATTATTCTCATTGCAATCAGGCACATTTTATGTTCAAGACTGCTTTTGTTAGTCTCTAAAAGTGACAGACTGTTGTCACAAGCACAAGTGCCAACAAGATCATGGCACCACAGCCTAGAACTTATCTACTTAAAAATGATTTAACCCCTAGGCTGCCTATATGACGAGATAACTCGTCATGGCAAGCATGTACGCTTCGCTGCCACAATGACGAGATAACTCGTCATCGAAATATTCTGACTTTTCCCTGGTTTGCATTCACTTTGTTGACAAAAATAGTGGTAGCTTTAGCCTGGGGAATCTTTCTAGATTCTATTCATAGCTAGAAACACCATCTACGTCATGAAGCAGTCCTTTATTTGAACGTTTTGGTTGGGTCACTGTCCCAGTGTTTGCCTGACTTCTCTCCTCGCTCGCTCAACAAAATGTCGGACTGACGCCGTGCTCAAGACATGCGATCGTGATGAACTAAATCAACCAAGATTTCTTCCTTTAGCTGATGCTCAGAAAGAATTGAAGCGTAAATTCGAAGGAGAAGACAGTGATGAACAATTATAGGATGATTTGATAGAAAATAAAGGGAACAATAAGAGAGTGGCCAAGATGCAACTATCAGTGAGTGATGCCGGCTGTACAAATGTAAACAGACGACAGAACATGACCAAATTATTAGTAGGGCAGTGTGAGCGATATTCTTGGCACTCAGCCAATGCAGTCTGATGAGAACTGGATCAAGTGACCGTGTGAAAGGGGTGAAGAGGAGTGGGGGTTGGAGACTGAGGGGACGTGGCCTCACATCCATATTATCACTTGGAGAAGTCACAATGCATTGTGTATCTCTTAACTCACTCAGTACGGCCAATCCTCTCTTCTCCTCTACACAGACCCCTCGGATGTCCAGTGGGTGTCTCAATGACCCAACCTTTAGCTTCCGTCATCAGAATTGTGATATTCTTTGTCAACATTCACGTCTTCAGTATAAGAGCCTTCCGCTTGCAATATTTTGATGATGGTAACTGGGGTGAAACCGTCTCTTTCGCCGTTCGTATGGAAAGAGTTAAAAAATAATAATTATATATATATATATATTGTGGTTGTTCTAGTATGATTTTGTGTTTGCAGATATCCATTTGTCCAGAAAATATGATATTTTTGTGCAAATTACCTGACTAATGTTTGTAATGAACAAGTTGAAAATGTGACAAAAAACAAAACACTGATTTCAAAACAACAGCATGTCACTAAGAATACGTAAAATGGGAAAACAGCATGTGTTTTGTATTCTTTATTCATTTACCTTCCAGAAAATATATACTTTTATGGGTCTTTCTCCAATAACAAAGAGCACAGAATTTTTGGAAAATTTATACCCGTTTTTTGTGAAAAAACCCTGGCAAATAGATTTCACTTCAATTTTATTTTCCTGGCAGCGAAAGGGTTTTTAATGTCTGACTGATACAGGTAAGTTGTATATGTGTAAGCAAAAGGCCGCTGTTTAGTTTTTCAATCCACACAAAATAATGCTGACATTTTGTTGCAGAAGAATAAGTGGGAGGGCATCTGTTTTCTGTCTGATCAACAGTGACAACCAATATACGTCATCACTGACATTCAGAACAAACACAAGGGGTCACCTTTCAAGTACACCTGTCAAACCTTCATGTACTTAATGAAACAGGTATAGACACACAGACACTGACTCCCAACCCCCCCACACACATGCATACATATTCCACAAACCAAACACACCACCACACACCCGCACACAAACACAAACATGCTACCCGCCGAGCATTCACCTAACCCTCCGCCCACACCCTTCCTACATCGCACCTTCCCCTCTCCTCCCCCTTTTTACCTTGAGCTTGCGACGAGCGTTGAACTCTTTCATGTTCTTCACTGCCAGATCCATCTCCTCTTCCTTGGTCGCCTTGCCTTGCACCCAGGGCTCTTGCAGTGCCATTTGTGCTGTCAGCCGCTTCTTGGGGTTCACGTTCAACAGCTTGCGCACAAAGTCCTGTCAACAGTTGTGGATGTCCATGCATCATGCTTTATGTCCTGTCAACAGTTGTGGATGTCCATGCATCATGCTTTATGCCCTGTCAACAGTTGTGGATGTCCATGCATCATGCTTTATGTCCTGTCAACAGTTGTGGATGTCCATGCATCATGCTTTATGTCCTGTCAACAGTTGTGGATGTCCATGCATCATGCTTTATGCCCTGTCAACAGTTGTGGATGTCCATGCATCATGCTTTGTCCTGTCAACAGTTGTGGATGTCACCCAGTCAACAGTTGTGGGTGTCCATCATACATCACACTTTATATCTTGTTAACATTTGTGAGCATCCATACATCACACTTTATATCCTGCCAGTAGGTGTGCACACCCATACACATAACACTTTATATTCTGTCAACAGTTGTGGATGTCCATGCATCATACTTTATGTCCTGTCAACAGTTGTGGATGTCCATACACCACACTTTACATACTGTAAACAGTTGTTGATGTCCATACACCACACTTTATATTTACTGTCAACAGTTGTGGATGTCCATACACCACACTTTATACATCTTGTTAACAGTTGTGGATGTCCATACACCACACTTTTTATCCTGTCAACACTTGTGGATGTCCATACACCACACTTTATATATCTTGTCAACAGTTGTGGATGTCCATATGCCACACTTTATATATCTGTCAACAGTTGTGGATGTCCATACACCACACTTTTTATCCTGTCAACACTTGTGGATGTCCATACACCACACTTTATATATCTTGTCAACAGTTGTGGATGTCCATATGCCACACTTTATATATATTGTCAACAGTTGTGGATGTCCATACACCACACTTTATATATCTTGTCAACAGTTGCAAATGTCCGTACACCACACTTTTTATCCCGTCAACAGTTGTGGATGTCCATACACCACACTTTACATACTGTAAACAGTTGTGGATATCCATACATCACACTTTATATTTACTGTCAACGGTTGTGGATATCCCCACATCCCACTTCATATTCTGTCAACAGTTGTGGATGTCCATACACCACACTTTATATATTCTGTCAACAGTTGTGGATATCAATACACCACAATTCATATCCTGTCAACAGCTGTGGACGTCCATACATCACACTTATATATCCTGTCAACAGCTGTGGACGTCCATACATCACACATATATATCCTGTCAACAGCTGTGGACGTCCATATATCACACTTTATATATTCTGTCAATAGTTGTGGATGTCAATACACCACAATTCATATCCTGTCAACAGCTGTGGACATCCATACATCACACTTATATATCCCGTCAACAGCTGTTGTGGACGTCCATTCATCACACTTATATATCCTGTCAACAGCTGTGGACGTCCATACACCACACTTGATATATTCTGTCAATAGTTGTGGATGTCAATACACCACAATTCATATCCTATCAACAGCTGTGGATGTCCATACATCACACTTATATATCCTGTCAACAGCTGTGGACGTCCATACATCACACTTATATATCCTGTCAACAGCTGCGGACGTCCATACATCACACATATATATCCTGTCAACAGTTGCGGATGTCCATACACCACACTTTATATATTCTGTCAATAGTTGTGGATGTCAATACACCACAATTCATATCCTGTCAACAGCTGTGGACGTCCATACACCACACTTTATATCTTGTTAACATTTGTGGATGTCCATACATCACACTTATATATCCTGTCAACAGCTGTGGACATTCATACATCACACTTATATATCCTGTCAACAGCTCCATACATCACACTTGTATATCCTGTCAACAGCTGTTGTGGACGTCCATTCATCATCATCTCAGAAGACCGCACTCTATTCACAGAGTTTGCGAACAAAACACTGTCAACAGTCACAAACACGAATTCAAGACTTAACATTCTATTCAAACTGTTCGCAAACAAGATTATATCATCAACAGTTGAGAATGATTATTATCCATGCAAGATGGTCAATTCAATTTCTCCAGAAGATTCTGTTTACAATTGTGGGCACGAAAACAAAGACATGATCACATCACACACTTTCATTCATTCTCTTTTGTGTCAGCTGAATCATGTAAACACTTGTGGACACAGACATGACAAAATGAGATCTGACACTGTGTTTGTACCCTGAAGGAACTATGGGAATTTGAAAGGAAAGGGAGTAAATTAGAAGATTATAACAGTATCTTCATAAAACGTCTTCAAATAACTTTTGTTTGAATCAAAACCAAACAGGTTATGCTCAAGCACGTACAGTAAAGCTCATCCATTCAAAACATCTTCCATGTCCTTGTGCACACACAAACACACACACACACACACAAACACACACTCACTCACTCATTCACACACACTCAAACACAATCACGTTTTCTCCATTCTGTTCCAATCTGTTCATCCAGCAGAACAATTCTTGCACATTCAGACGGCAAACCCAACATATAAACACACACACACACACACACACACACACACACACACAGAACATACATGCACAACACATACGCACACGAAGAGCAATCAGCTTTTCTGTTTTTACCAGTACAAATCAAGACAACACCAATTTTCTTTAATAAAAAACAAAAAACAAAACAAAACAAAACAAAAAAAAAACAAACCAACAAAAACAAACCAACAAAAACAAAACAAAAAAAAGATGACACCAATTCCATACTTTCGCATTTTCCGTAATTTCACCCCAGTACTCTTCATCAAAATGGTAATCTCCCTTGATGATCTTCCGGTACATTTCTGTCTCATTTTCTGAGAAGAAGGGGTCATACCCACACAGTCTGCACACAAACATTGATCATTTTTTTTAACACTTGCTCTTTGTTGTGTTGTTTTTTGCTTCTTTGTTTGTTTGCTATCTTGTTGTTGTTGATCTTGTTCTTATCTTAAAGAAAAATTACAGATCAAAAAAAAAAAAGTGATAGAAGGAATGAGTATAGTACAGAGCTTTGCACTACTAAACAAATACAGCATGGTGGGTGGGTGGGGGGGAGATGTAATGGGGAGGGGTGGTGGGGCTGGTTGAAAGAAGAAAACAACAACAACAACAACAAAAATGCCAACAACATAGTTCATTTGTATTTTTGTATTTGTATATCTTTTTATCACAACAGATTTCTCTGTGTGAAATTCAGGTTTCTCTCTCCAGGGAGAGCACATCGCTATACAACAGCGCCACCCATTTTTTGGTATTTTTTCCTGCGTGCAGTTTTATTTGTTTTTCCTATCGAAGTGGATTTTTCTACATAATTTTGCCAGGAACAACCCTTTTGTTGCCGTGGGTTCTTTTACGTACGCCAAGTGCATACTGCACACGGGACCTCAGTTTATCGTCTCATCCGAATGACTAGCGTCCAGACCACCACTCAAGGTCTAGTGGTGGGGGAGAAAATATCGGCGGCTGAGCCATGATTCAAACCAGCATGCTCAGATTCTCTCGCTTCCTAGGCGGACGCAGCACAAAAACAAACAGATTCAACATAACACAGCACAGGGCAGAACACAACAGAACCACTGCACAAGACATACAACACAATGCAAATAGATTCAACACAACACAGAACAGAATAGAACCAATGCACAAGACACAGCAACTAGATTCAACACAACACAACACAGCACAGAATAGAATCACTACACAAAACACAGCAAATAGATTCAACACAACACAGGTCAGAATCACTACATAAGACACAGAGCACAATGCAAATAGATTCAACACAACACAACACAGCACAGAACAGAACCATACACAAGACACAAAGCACAATGCAAATAGATTCAACACAACACAGCACAGCACAGAATAGAACCACTGCATAAGACATACAACAAAATGCAAATACATTCAACACAGCACAGCATAGGACAGAACTGCGGCACAAGACAATTCAAATAGATTGAACACAACACAACACAACACAGTACAGAACAGAACCACTACACAAAACACATGGCAAATAGATTCAACACAACACAACAGAATCACTACACAAGACACAAAGCACAATGCAAACAGATTCAACACAACATAGCATAGCACAGAACAGAACCAATGCACAAGACATGCAACACGTAATGCAAATAGATTCAACACAACACAGCAGAGAATACAACCACGGCACAAGACAATTCAAAGGGATTCAACACAACACAACACAGTACAGAACAGAAGCACAACACAACACATACAACATGAAGAAAACAGATAACTCAACACAACATAGTACAGAACAGGACGGAACATTGCACAGCACTTACAACACAATACAGTATAATTCAATATAATACATAGCAATATAATGTATGACATCATTACCAAAAGGCCCACTTACCTGAACACATCTACTACACCAAAAATTTATCTGATTTCTTCATCACCCCCTGTCACTCTCAGAAACCTGTCCATGCTTTCTTGATACATATCCCAACCAGTTGGTCCTTGGCCAATAGCTGACACTAAGGAGGGAGTGCAGACCCACTTATGTCGGGTTTTCATGGAGATTCCCTGATTATTTTCAGCGAGAACACTATGCGCATGCGAGTCTCCATTTCCTTTTTTTTATCAGGTCACCGCAAGGCTAACATTTTGACGTGGAAATCACTGTTCTGGTGAAAGAATTTTTGGGACATTTTTGGTGACTTTTTTTTTTTTGCAAGTTTACAAGATATACATGTTTTTATAATTACACCCATTATTTGCTTTTGTCATATATCTGCCATTACATGTTCGAACTGATCCATTCCTAAACTCTGCTGAAAAGTTGTCCGAGCAAAGGCAGTGCAAACTCAGAGAAGCCAGTTATGGGGTGGTGGGCTGCCCATGACGTCATACCACCTACTTCTCACTCAGCGAGTGACGAAAAGTTCACCACGAAAGCCGGCCTGCACACCCTCCGCAACGTCTCAAAATGTCTTGAAAAAAAATCATCAGCAATTTTCTCTTTGATCCTGCTGATGGCTGAATGAATGAAAGTCCTGTAAACACATCTGTCTGAGACATACAAAGTGAAAGCCCCCATAAACGCCTCTGAGGATATAAAGAAAAATCTTTTCACATAGATCATCCATTTTTCTCCTCTCCACCATACGCCTCCTTGTCATTTTCTTGTCAGCTGCAATGTTCTTAATTTTGTTTGAAATTCATGCTGTGTACAGTGTTTCCATTTCCACCTCCACAGACACCTGTCATTTACTTAGCACTTGTATATATATATATATATATATATATATATATATATATATATATATATATATATATATATATATATATATATACACACACACACACACACACATATACATTATAACAGGATTTAACATAAGACTTTCTTCTTGTCATGATGAATTAATTGTATTTGTGAACTATAGAGACATTTTTCTTTTCAAATAAGACTGTTTAAACAAAAGATGAACTAACTGTGTTAAGACATCTCCCGCCCCACCCCCACCCCCCAAATAAGACACTGTTTACACCAAATAAAAGATGTGACATTTCTATTTAAAAAAAAAAAAGACTGTTTAAATCAAACGAAAGATGAACATGCAAGCAGCTTTCTGTAAGTACTGGTGGGTAACAGACCAAGGATAAGAAAAATGCAGAAAGCTCACAGGATGTATGCTATCACTCCCACGCTCCACAGGTCAGCAGACTTGTCGTACGGTTTACCCTGCAACACTTCTGGGGCTGTGGGCA
>NC_134897.1:37465131-37467631 GCF_041734735.1 Babylonia areolata
CTTGTGCATACTCACACATGCACGCACTGCACACACACACACACACACACACACACACATTTGAACAGAAGCTGCATATTACATGTGGACAGGGTTGATAACTAGGTCTTCAGGTAGATGGTTGTTGATTGCACAATTCTATTTATCATACTGGATTTGTTCAAAGAAGTATCACAATTCCTATAAGGATTCAGGGCATTTTTCTTGTGCAATTAAGCTCAGTCTTTTTTCTTTCTTTCTTCTTCTTCTTCTAAATTTTCTCTTTTTGTTGTTGTTGAAGTTTTAGATTTAACAACTCATCATTAAGAACAAAATAAAACAGAAAAAAAGCAACAGAAATATATGAAAGATACAATCAGTCAACAAATTTTCCTTACCTATTTTCAGCTTGGATTCTTGCAACGTGTTTTCATACAGCAGGTTCTCTGGCTGGAAAAAAAAATTGAAAAAAAAAGGGGGTTGTCATGCTTAGGAAAACATGTCCAACACAAATAACAAAATAATTTTTGCAGCAGAATCTTGGTGGGTAAGACATGATTGTGGATGGGGGCTGGGGGGCGGGGGGGGGGGGGGGGATATACATATAGGGCAAGGGGGGTTTGAGGGAGAGGGTTGTAAATTTGTTGTGCAAGGTTTCAGTTTCCTCATAGATAATTATTATTGCTGGGAAAAAAAAAAAAAAAAAAAAAAAAAAAAAACTGGAGGCAAGATGCATTTACATCACAAATTTGTAGTTGCATTTCTTGTGAAGAGAGAGACAGAGAGAGAGGGGATGAGAGAGTGTGTATGTGTGCGTGTGTGTGCGCATGGTGTGTGTGTGCGTGGTGTGTGTGTGGGTGTGTGTGTGTGGGGGGGGGGGGCGGGAGGGGGGGGGGGGTAGATGTGCAATGCAGTTTGGCTGACTGAAATGGAGAGGCACGTAAATTTCAGTAATCTGTATATTTGTATATAGCTACTTCCATTTGGTGCCATTTAATTTATCTTTTTATTTTCTATTCATTTTATTCGTTTTATTTGTTTGTTGTTTTCTTCTTATGTTGGACATGTGCTGCTGCCAAAAAGAAAATCTCTGTACCAAAGTATAGACAATAAAGTTTGTGTATTGTGTATTGAAGGTGGCAGAATGGTTAAGACGCTCATCATGCCAACACAGTGTCTGTGAGGGTCTGGGTTCAAAGCCCACTCTTCTCCTTTCTCCCTTGACGGGCGCAATAGCCGAGTCGTTAAAGCGTT
The DNA here is from genome assembly GCF_041734735.1 of Babylonia areolata. Lineage (NCBI taxonomy): Eukaryota > Metazoa > Mollusca > Gastropoda > Neogastropoda > Buccinidae > Babylonia > Babylonia areolata. The sequence goes on from NC_134897.1 coordinate 37,466,365, forward strand.
GGACTGTCAATCTCAGGGTCCCAGGTTCGAATCACGGTGACGGCGCCTGGTGGGTAAAGGGTGGAGATTTTTACGATCTCCCAGGTCAACATATGTGCAGACCTGATAGTGCCTGAACCCCCTTCGTGTGTATATGCAAGCAGAAGATCAAATACGCACGTTAAAGATCCTGTAATCCATGTCAGCGTTCGGTGGGTTATAAACAAGAACATACCCAGCATGCACACCCCCGAAAACAGACTATGGCTGCCTACATGGCAGGGTAAAAACGGTCATACACGTAAAATCCCGCTCGTGTGCATACGAGTGAACGCAGAAGAAGAAGAAGATCCTTTCTCCCCACAGCTTGGTAAAATCAAACTGAGCAATCTGGTCATTCAGATGAGATGACAAAACCAAACTCCCGTGTTCAGCACGCACTTAGCACACAGGAAAGAACCCATGGCAGCATATGGGTTGTTCTCTGTCTTCTTCTTCTTCTGCGTTCGTGGGCTGCAACTCCCACGTTCACTCGTATGCACACGAGTGGGCTTTTACGTGTATGACCGTTTTTACCCCGCCATGTAGGCAGCTATACTTCGTTTTCGGGGGTGTGCATGCTGGGTATGTTCTTGTTTCCATAACCCACCGAACGCTGACAGGGATTACAGGATCTTTAACGTGCGTATTTGATCTTCTGCTTGTGTATACACACGAAGGGGGTTCAGGCACTGACAGGTCTGCACATATGTTGACCAGGGAGATCGGAAAAATCTCCACCCTTTACCCACCAGGCGCCGTTACTGTGATTTGAACCCGGGACCCTCAGATTGAGGGTCCAACGCTTTAACCACTCGGCTATTGCGCCCGTCGGTTGTTCTCTGTCAAAATTCTGTGGAAGAGGTCCGCTCTGATAGGCATACAAATATACATAATTATATGCACTCGAGGCCTGACCAAGCGCACTGGGCCATGCTGTTGACTGCTGTTACTAATGCAATCATGACCACAATCATCAGCATTATTATTAATGACATTAATTTCATCATCACCATCACCAACATTATTATCAAGGTTTTAATCATTACCATTATTCTTGCTATTATCATAATGACCATGAAGTTCTCACCTTCAGATCTCTGTGGACTACATCATTGCGGTGCAGGTACTGTGGATCAAAAGAAGAAGAAGAAGAAATTAGGAAAGAAAAACAACTCCTTTTGATAGTGAAAGTTAAAAACACAACAGGTAAGACAAAAAAAAAAAAAAAAAAAATCTGTTAACGAAT
>NC_134897.1:37480131-37495131 GCF_041734735.1 Babylonia areolata
CAAGTGGCAACGCGCCCACCTTGGGAGCGAGGGATTGAGTGTGCGGGGATCGCATCCCAAACTCGGCGGAATCTTCTCACCCTCCACGTGCTAGACTTTTTGTTGTGGTCTGGACGCTAGTCATTCGGATGAAATAATTGACACAGGGCGAGAGTAGCGGCGAGAATCCAGGCAGCGAAAGTACCAGATGGCGAAAGTCCCACAGCCTAGAACCCCCTCACCCCCCTCACCACCACCCCCTCCTCACTCACTCACTCACAATGTTCGTAACCACTGATTTACAACTTTTTTCCGACTTAGAAACGAAATATTACAGGGGAAGAAATAATGTGGATATTGCCCAGAGTTCTGCCATGTTGTGATGAGGATGAAAGAAGGCGGCACAAGGTAACCGAAGACGACACTTCCTTCTGACTTCAATCACGTTGTAATGAGGGGTGGGAGACAATACAAAGCGAGTACAGAACCCCTACAAGCCAGGGTCCAGCATCAAACGCTGAGCCCTGACCTTGAACCCGCAGGGAAAGAGGAAGAGAGGCCGGCCTCGCAACAACTGAAGGCGAGACACCGAGGCAGAGCTGAAGCAGCAAGGGACCAACTACTACTACTACTACTACTGATGATGAAGATGATAACAATACTACTGCTACTACTACTAACAACAACAACAACAACAAGAATAACAACAATAATAACAATACTACTACTACTACTACTAATGATAATTATCATCATCATCATAACAACAACAACAACAACAACAACAAAATAATAATAATAATAACAGCCACAAACGACCCCCCTGGGTCATTCCGGCATTGCCCAAAATAACTCCAGGGTACAAATCCAGCAGGAGGGGTTGGTAGGCTGGAGTGAGGCTGTTACACAGCTGGAAAAGCTTATGTTTATCTCCGTATATAAATGAATGCATTCAGCGCGGGGCATGCGTGGTGTGCTCTCCCTTTGACGCACCATATTTCCCGTTGGTAAAGAGCAGTGTCTTGGTTAATCAAAGACCAAAGATGGAACGGCTCAAGTTTTGGTCAGTCAGTTTCGTCTGTCTGTACTGTTTCTTGAATCTGGCGACGGCTTTGTCCAACAAGGTAAGAGGATGCCACTATGGTGCATTTATATATAATGATGATAAATCAATATATATATATTTTTTTCCTGTTTGTTTGTTTTGCGCCTTTGATTTTTGATAACGGCTTCGTCAGTTAAGAGAATAGGATTTCACCATATGAATGATGTACAAGAAGATAAAAATGATTGAACTTTTTTTTTCTTCCCCGGAATGAAAATGCAAACATTGGGAACGTAACAATTTTGTTTAATCGTGGTGTATACCTATTGTATACACACAATTTATTATATAAATGAAGATTGCACGATTTTATCTTTTGTAAACTTTAAAGAAAAAACAACAACATTTGCTAAGAACTGACTACATTGTATACACAGGATGCATGCAAGCATTAAACGCCACTTCAGAAGATATAATCTAAAATTCAGAATGACAACTCCTCACTCTCCAAAGCCCCTAAACCATTATTTCTGTAAATAAGTGTGCTCGTGTGTACTATGATATTCTTATTCATGATGAATATAAGCATGAATATTGTGAAAAATGGGATGCAATACAAAATAAGAAGCTTCAATGGAATCTCGCAGTTAGAAAATACGATACATAAAAAAAAATAAAACTTAGATGGTTCCAGATAAGACTCGTTCATATAATGCTATCAACAAGCGCTGTATAGATGCGTAATATTTGGGTTTAATCAACGAGAGCCTCTTTAGTCTAAGTATAATGAACCAAGACAATATTTAGCATATATTTTGGACATGCGAGTTTGTATAATGAGTTTGATGGATAATGATTAGTGTGAAAATATATAGTCTTATCAAAATCAAAGAGAGAATTGTTCCGTTTGGTCATGGTGCTACATTCAAATCAGATCCTACGTTTGATAAGATTCTTATAAATGCGAATTTTTTTTTTTCATATACAAATACCCGAATCAATAATACTTATCCACTGCATTGTCATTTCAGGCGGTATCTTAAACATGCATTTGAAATACAGACTCACATCTCTCTTGTAAACATGATAAGTTTGTGATTAATTGGTTACCATACAAAACATCAGTTGATATCTACACAAAAAAAAAAAAAAAAAAAAAAAAGACAGAAAAAGAGTTGATGACTTTTTTCCACGCCGTATCATCGGCATTTATTTATTTCGTGTTGTGTGTGTTCCCTGTGCGGAATAGCCGATAATGAAAAAAAATATATAACGGCTATAATCCTTAACAACGAAGTGTATTGCACATGAACTTAATGTTCTGTATAAAGTATATTTGTAATTGTATATGCGTATGCTATAGCTTTACACTGTTCTATAACAATCAGGTAATGATGCTGAACGTGGATCGAAAGGATCGAAATGCAATGTGATGTGCTACAATGCGATTTTGACAGGTTATACACCAGCAATATATGTATGCATAAACACACACGTGTATTATTTCTTTGTATGTTCTACCTGCTTGTCTGTTTTGTCTTTCAGTCGATGAATGTATTTTATTTCCTTTTGCCTTTGGAATAGTGAAAAGTGCATGCAATTTTAGATAGTTTAGACAAACATCGCCCCGTCCGTGTAACGCAAAAAAAAGTGTTTGTTTGCTTTTCTTCGCAAAAGCTGTGCTTTATTTAAAACGGCGAATAATTGTTATTTTAGTCTGTCTGTACCTTCCTTTTTTTTAAGCCTGTTTATTTTGTGAGAGGGAGGATTTGCACTGAAAGGAATAACAGACTGGAATCAGTCCCCTGGGTGGTCCACTTAGAGTCAGGAACGTGACTTACCCGCCTCCGTGGCGAAGCGGACTACCGACTGGGAGGACGCAGATGATTGTATCTCTGTGTAGTTTATGTAAGGATTTTTTTTTTTTCGTTCGTGGGCTGCAATTTCCACGTTCACTCGTATGTACACGAGTGGGATTTTACGTGCATGACCGTTTTTACGCAGTCATGTAGGCAGTCGTACTCCTTTTTCGGGGGTGTGGATGCTGGGTATGTTCTTGTTTCCATAACCCACCGAACGCTGACATGGATAACAGGATCTTTAACGTGCGTATTTGATCTTCTGCTCGCGGTATACACACGAAGGGGATTCAGGCACTAGCAGGCCTGCACATATGTTGACCTGAGAGATCGGAAAAATCTCCACCCTATACCCACCAGGCGCCGTTACCGAGATTTGAACCCGGGACCCTCAGACTGAAAGTCCAACACTTTAACCACTCGGCTATTGCGCCCGTCACGTAAGGATGTATTATGAGAGTACAGCCCTGTCACGTAGTGTAGTCCCAAACTTAAATGGACCCGCAAAGCAACATCGTCATCACCTTTAGCGTCATTCATCATCATCGGAAAAACTGGAAGACAAAATGTCCCAATAATTATGAGGCACAAGAAACAGGAACAACATGACTTGGCTGGGTATTGAAAGCAAAGGACGTCTTTCAGGAGAAACGATCTGCAGGAGCAGCTCCTACAGGAGCAGCCGTCTTCTCAGAGACAGGGGACGGACAAGGGGCGGTGGTGACCAGCCATGGTGCCCCCGTCAGCGAGGCCCTGCATGGAGAAAAAAGCCAGGTCTGTCCTTCTTCATTATTCGTTTGTTGCTTTATACGTGTTTATTATTTGCCTTTGATGAATTGGTGTGTGTATGTGTGTGTGTGTGTGTGTGTGTGTGTGTTTATTATTTGCCTTTGATGAATTGGTGTGTGTGTGTGTGTGTGTCTGCGTGTGTGTGTTTATTTGCCTTTGATGAATTGTTGTGTGTGTGTGTGTGTGTGTGTGTGTGTGTGTGAATATATAATAATTTATCTAGTTTATCATGTACATTGAAATGCGCACTTTTCATGTATTTTCTTGCCATAGTTTGTAATGTTTCCTCGCTTAGTTGGACTAACCTGCATATTTGGTGGAAGGAAGTGGTGGGGGCGGGGGTTGGGGGGTGGGGTGGGGGGATGGGTGGGTGTAACGTAGTTATGTATCCGTGTTGGAAATGGAGGAGGAATTTTCTTTTAATGTATCGTCACACATACTGGAGATTGTAGACTTTGGTGGCGTCATGTTCATTGTTCTAAGCCGGGATAAAGAATCGAAAATGGGTTCTTTTGTTTTATCTCTGAATGTTTTCAGCCAGTACAAATCGAGAGAATGGTAGGAAAATTTTAGGAAAAGGGAAAAAAAAATCTCATCTTTCTGTCGTTAAGATACGAGCAAAAAAGAATTACATATCTTTACTCAGCGCCATACATTTTTTTTGACGATTCAAAGGAATGATTTCAAATAGTAGAATTATCTATATGCTATACGGAAACTACATGAAGCAAGATAGTATTTTCATAAAGCATGCTTTTGTGTGTGACTATGAGTGATCGCACGCGCGCGCGTGAGAGAGAGAGAGAGAGAGAGAGATCGAGATCGATCCTCACTACGACTACCTTGCCACTAGTTGCCATCATTGTTCAGTTCCAGGAAGGAAAGGAAATCGAAAAGTATTCCTCAAAGGACTTGGAAATCATACGCACACAGCTGATTGAAAGTGGGGTGAGACTTTTTTTTTCTCCAGTTTTTGTAATTATTCCAGTTGCTCGCATATATAGATATGTTTTTTTGTTTTGGTAGTGATGATGGCGGTGGTGTTAAGGATGGCAATGGTGGTGTGTTTTCTTCCTCTTCTTGTTCTTGTTGTTCTTATCATTGTCGGTGGTTTGGCAGTTGTAGTAGTGGTCGTGGTAGTAGTAGCAGTAGTATAGTAGTAGTAGTAGTAATGGTGGTATCATTACCACCATCAAGGGGCGCGACTCTGCGACTCTGTTGCTGACCGGAGGTTCAAATTTTGCTCTGTCAGTTTATGTCAGTAAATCAGTTTCCAGGTGGAGTTTTGCCGTGTAATTGGGACCAGTGTGTTCGTAAGGATGTATTCAAAGTGTTTTGTGACTCTTTTAGTGCTGTGCTTTTGTTTTAAGTTTGCAGAGGGGATTTTTCATTTACGGACTGGTTCAAGTGAGTTTTTTTGACAGAGCCGCCATTACACCACTGCACTACAGCCGTGAGTTTTTAATGAGTTTTAAAGACAGCAGTTCTTTACCGCCCCCCCAGTTTTATCACTGATTTTACTGAACCAACATCCAAGAGAAAGAATGGTAAAAAGAAACGTGGTGCTAGAGGAGGAGTGAGAAACAGACTGAGAAGGAATGGCTTCAAACCAGCACTTCCAGCCATTACCCTTTCCAACGTTCCCTCTCTGCACAACAAACTTGACGAACCAGCACTTCCAGCCATTACCCTTTCCAACGTTCCCTCTCTGCACAACAAACTTGACGAACCAGCACTTCCAGCCATTACCCTTTCCAACGTTCCCTCTCTGCACAACAAACTTGACGAACCAGCACTTCCAGCCATTACCCTTTCCAACGTTCGCTCTCTGCACAACAAACTTGACGAACCAGCACTTCCAGCCATGACCCTTTCCAACGTTCCCTCTCTGCACAACAAACTTGACGAACCAGCACTTCCAGCCATGACCCTTTCCAACGTTCCCTCTCTGCACAACAAACTTGACGAACCAGCACTTCCAGCCATGACCCTTTCCAACGTTCCCTCTCTGCACAACAAACTTGACGAACCAGCACTTCCAGCCATGACCCTTTCCAACGTTCGCTCTATGCACAACAAATTTGACGAACCAGCACTTCCAGCCATGACCCTTTCCAACGTTCCCTCTCTGCACAACAAACTTGACGAACCAGCACTTCCAGCCATGACCCTTTCCAACGTTCGCTCTCTGCACAACAAACTTGACGAACCAGCACTTCCAGCCATGACCCTTTTCAACGTTCCCTCTCTGCACAACAAACTTGACGAACCAGCACTTCCAGCCATGACCCTTTCCAACGTTCGCTCTCTGCACAACAAACTTGACGAACTTTCTGCTCTTATTCAGTATGACAATGACTATAAAAGAACAAGTTTATTTTGCTTTACAGAAACATGGCTAACTGAACGGGAAGGGGATATTGATATTGAGGGGTTCACAACTATTCGTTTTGACAGAGACAGAATGAAAACGGAGAAAAAAAAAGGTGGTGGTCTGTGCATGCTTGTTTACAAAAAAAAAAAAAAAAAAAAAAAAAAAAAAGGCCACAAACTTCTGTGTTCGTGAGCGCATCAGCACGAAATCGAATGAAATCTTGACTGTTTCTTTCCGCCCTCACTATCTTCCCCGTGAATTTGGACAGGTGACTGTGATTCTGACCTACATTCCAGGCCCTGACAATTCACAGGCAGCACAGCGTGTGGCTGACAGTTACAACGCAGCGCTAAGTAGGTCAGTGGGTCAGGCTGTGTTCATACTTGGAGATTTCAACACGTGTGACATTACAGGACATTTGCCTAACCTTCATCAATATGTGTCTTGCCCCACACGTCTAAACAGGACTTTAGATCGTTGCTATGGCGAAATTCTGATGCTTATACTACTCGATGCAGGCCACCTCTTGGCAGGTCTGGCCATAATGTTGTACATCTCATTCCAAATTACATTCAAAAAGTAAAACGTCAAAAACCAATATTGCACAACACAAAAAAGTGGGACAGTGACAGTGTCGTAGCTTTGAAAGGTTGTTTTGAAGCCACTGACTGGCAGTTATTTATTGACAGTTGTTCCAATAGTCTTGAAGAACTTGTGGATCATGTTGTATCGTACATCCAATTTTGTGAAGATTTAGTTATTAAGACAAAGACCACTAAGATTTTTTCTAATAATACACCATGGATTACTAAAGAGTTGAAAGGTATTCTAAATGAAAAGAAAATAGCTTTTTTAGCTGGTGACACTTTTAAGGTAAATGAACTCAAAAGAAGTTTTAACATTCAACTTAAGTTAGCAAAACTAAGAAGATCTGTCCAACTCTGATGCTATTTATTTCAGTGAAATTAAAAAGTTCTGTTCCTGGTGTGAGAAAAACTATCTGGATCTCAACGTATTGAAAACAAAAGAAATGTTAATAGATTTTCGGAAAGACCCCTTGCCTGTAGCTAATCTTGTTATTGATGGTCAAACAGTGGAGAGGGTCAATGAATATAGATATTTGGGGACCATCTTAGACAATAAGCTGCCTTTTGACAGAAATGTTGATTCCATTCATAAGAAATGTCAATCTAGAATTTTTTGTTTACAGAAGCTTAGAAATGTTGGCATAAATTCAAATATTCTTCAAAGTTATTATCGATGTTGTATCGAGTCCGTGCTTACAGTTTCATTTATGTGCTGGTATGGAAGTTTGGGAGTGAGGAGTAAGCGTGTTTTGAACGATGTCATGAGTCTATGCAGTAAAATTGTGGGAGTGAAACAAGCTAGTATGCAAGAGCTGTATGAAAGTCGAGTGGTTAAAAAAAGCAGGCAGATAGCAACTGACGACACCCATATTTTAGCAACGTATTATGAGCTATTGCCATCAGGACGACGCTACAGAACTTTTAAGTTGAAATCCAGAGCTCTGAAGACTTTTATTCCACGTTCAATCCACCTTTTAAATTCTTGAGAACTGTGTGTGTGTGTGTGTGTGTGTGTGTGTGTGCGCGCGCGCACTCTCATGTGAGACGTGTGAAAGTCCGTGCATGATAGGCTGTACCTTGTTCTAGTTGTGGTGTGTGTGTGTGTGTGTGTGTGTGTGTGTGTGTGTGTGTGTGTGTGTGTGTTTTGAGCTTAAAACGTGACAATTGGTTATAATGAATGTACAATATGTAGGAAGAATAATGTGCAATATGCAGGATGAATGTACAATGAATATGTCTAATGCTAACGTCCATATTCTAAATATATTTCTGTTTAATAATTACGATATAATAATTAATTGCAATTTTTTTTAAAGCGAATATGTGAAATGCTTTTATTTGAGATCATATGTTTATTACTCTTGTTTAATCAAGTTATCCGCGTGTGTGGGGTGGGTGGTGGTGGTGGGGGTTCCGGGGGTGGTGGGGGGTGGTGGTGGGGTGCGGTGCGGGTGTGTGCTGATTATCTGGTTGTGGTTTTCCGCAATTCATCTTTATTCTTATCTTATCTGTCTATTATAATCAATGTAATACAATGTGCAGTATAGTAGGCTATGTTTATAATTATATTCAAATAATGTTTCTTAATTCTTTCTGTTTTTACATTAAGAATACTGGTTATTACCTGCAGTGTGTGGATGTATGTATGAAACGATGTATGTGATATTTTTTACATTTGTACCTTCGTAATATTTGTAGGGGCTGTTGTTGGCTTTTACAGTTATGGTCCCCATGTTGTTTACTTGTCTATGTTGAGATAATGCACCTGACCAAATTTCTCCAGTTGGAGATAATAAAGTTATTCTTATCTTAAAACGTGAATATAAAGTGGAACGAAAATTGTTGTGTGGGGATGCTAGGAAGGCCTGGCAGGGGTTAAATACAATGATGGGGAGGACACAGCGGCCCAAAGCTCTGTTGTCTGATGACCCCTTTGGCTTTGCCAATGACATGAACAGGTTTTACGCAAGGTTTGACAGGCAGGATTTCCGTGCAGAGTGTGATGAGCTATGTCAGTCACTTGTCTCTTGCCCTGTGGAACTGGACACAGCAGAGGTGACGAGGTGTTTTTCACGTGTCAACCCAAATAAAGCGCCAGGACCAGACGGCCTGTCAGGTCGCGTGTTGAAAGTTTGTGCCGACCAGCTTGGTCCAGTTTTTACACGTGTTTTTCAATTTCTTTTAGATAATCATTTCATGCCCCGCTTATGGAAGATGACAACTATTGTTCCATTGCCAAAGTTTTCTGGTGCTGTCCAAATGAAAGATTTCCACCCAGTGGCTCTCACATCTGTCATTGCCAAATGTATGGAAAGAGTTGTCTGTGGACACTTGTCGAAATGTGTAGCTGATCACATGGATCTACTACAGTTTGAGTACGGGGCTAGACGAGGTGTTGATGATGCAACAATTTCTTTAATTGATCTAACCGCACGTCATTTGGACACATCTGGAACATCTGTTAGGGCATTTTTTATGGATCTGTCCGCTGCTTTTAATACTATTCAACATCATATTTTAGTGAGGAAACTTATAGACCTAGATGTAACATCTGGCCTTATTTTATGGATACGACAGTTTTTATGTGAACGGCCACAGTGTGTTTGTCTGAATGTCAGTTCTGGCTGGCCCATATTGTATGAAATTATTACTGTGAATACTGGAGTTCCGCAGGGCTGTGTTTTATCCCCTTTGCTTTTCTCCCTCTACATTAACGACATCAGGTGCTCAGAACTTTTCCTCAATCTTGTAAAATATGCTGATGACATGGCTTTAGTAGGTCTTTTAAAAGACGAGTTTTCAATTTCACAGTATTTTTTTTTAGAAATTAGTGTCATAAACTCTTTCTTAAAGGATAACTTTCTCGAACTGAACGTGGAGAAAACAAAACAACTTAGTTTAGGCAGTGAAAGGGACACACACACACAAAATCCAGTCATAATAGATCAGAAACAAGTGGAAATAGTGGACAGTTTTAAATATCTAGGGACCATAGTTGATCACAGTCTCACATTCAGAGAACATGTTGATGCCACTGCCAAGAAAGCTCACCAGAGACTCTTTTTACTGCGAAAATTAAGAAGTTTTAATGTTAGTCCACACATACTTGAGCTGGTGTACAGAAGTCTGATAGAAAGTGTCATGGCTTTCAGTATTGTGGCCTGGTTTGGCAATCTGACTGTGAAGTTAAAGACAAAATTAGGACAAGTTGTAAACCTGGCCAGCAAAATCATAACCAAGCCCCAGCAGCAACTGAACACCCGAAACCAATCCACTCTTAGCAGAAAAGCACTCCAAATTCTTAATGATTCCACTCATCCACTTTGTCTTTCAGAAACTCCCTTCTGGTAGACGATGTAAAATTCCTCTTGCAAAGAAGAATGTGTACAAAAAGTCATTTGCCATCTCTGCTGCTGCTGTGATAAATGATTCGCTCAAATAATTCAATTGCCTGTGATTTGTTTATTGTTATGATGACAGTTGCTTTTCTTCCCTATATGTATGCATGCATGCGTGTGAAGAAAGAAGTGAGGGGAGGGGGTGAGGGGAGAAGTGTGTGTGTGTGTGTGTGTGTGTGTGTGTGTGTGTGTGTGTGTGCGCGCGTGCTCAGTGTTATTGTTTTGCCGCAGAGGGGCGTGAAAGGAGTTTTACATGCTTTTAGTATTGGTGGCGGTGTTGACCCTTCAGCTGTGATTTCATGTTCTTAAATGTTATAATTATCTTACTGAATATTTTCCTTTTATATCATTGAAATGTTTCACTTTATCTTAAAATGTAATTTTTGTTTTCTTACCTAAATGTTTTCTTTTAACATGATAGTTCATATGTACGCTGTGATCAAGGAAGGGTGTGCCAGTTGCTCATTCTTTTTTCGGTTTTATCTGTTGATGAGCATTTGTCTTTTTAAATGTTATTATTATCTTACTGAATATTCTCCTTTTTATAATGGTTGAAATGTACACATACGCGCGCGCGCGTGCGCGCGCACACACGCTCTACACGCAGGCACACACACGCGTGCGCGCGCATACACGCTCTACACGCAGGCACACACACGCGTGCGCGCGCGCGCGCGTGCGCACGCACAAAACGATGCATGCACACGCACGGACACACACGCAACACACACACAGTTGTTACACTCTGAATCATTATGTACTAGTATCTTACCCACATGTTTTTCTTTTTACATAATAATTGACGTGTGCATGGTGATAAGTGAAGGGTGTGTCAGTTTTGTTTTTTTTTGTTTTTGTTTTTTTGTTTTTTGTTGTTGTTTTTTTTTTTTTGCTGACGGGCATTTTATTTTATTTCAAGTGAGCCTAAAGAAAATTTTCTGTTTTTGGTTGAAGCAGATAATAAAGTATTTTGAACTTAATTGAATTGAATTGAATTATCCTTGTTGATGCTGGCCCTTTCACAAAGACAGAAGAAAATAATTCATGTATTTGCAAATACGCGTAGTATGCTGTGTAGCATCCTTTTGTTTATCCACTTGTTTCTGCCACCCTCTCTCATACTCCACCGCCCCCTTCCCCTCCCCCACTACACCCCCCCCCCTCTCTCTCTCTCTCTCTCTCCTGATGAATATAATTATCATACATTTATCTCAGAAGCACAATGAATAAGGCATAATCACAATGATCAGAACATTCCAGAGTAAACGAGGAGGATATCCATGTGTAAATTTTATTTTCTTGTGTTAATTTGGTAAGGTATATAAATTGATATACTGAACTATATCACTGCCAGAATGGATGGTCGAGTTTGTATGATTAGTTTGTGTGTGTGTGTGTGTGTGTGTGTGTGTGTGTGTGTGTGTGTCTGTGTGTGTGTGTGTCTGTGTGTGTGTGTGTTCCGCTTGTTTAATGTATTGTGAGAGAGTGATATTTAGAGATTTTTTTTTTGTTTGCTGATGAAACGCTGTTAAGCAGAATGTTGCTTTGCACTTAAGGGGATTTAAGAATTAACCATCGTCACCCCCTTGTCATGTGAAAGTGATGGCCTAGTAACGCGTCCGCCTTGGAAGCGAGAGAATCTGAGTGCGCTGGTTCGAATCACGGCTCAGCCGCCGATATTTTCTCCCCCTCCACTAGACCTTGAGTGGTGGTCTGGACGCTAGTCATTCGGATGAGACGATAAACCGAGGTCCCGTGTACAGCATGCATTTAGCGCACGTAAAAGAACCCACGGCAATAAAAGGGTTGTTCCTGGCAAAATTCTTTAGAAAAATCCACTTCGATAGGAAAAACAAATAAAACTACACGCAGGAAAAAAAAAACAACCCAAAATGGGTGGCGCTGTAGTGTAGCGACGCGCTCTCCCTTGGGAGAGCAGCCCGAATTTCACACAGAGAAATCTGATGTGATAAAAAGAAATACAAATACAAATAGACCCTTACAGGTATTGACAATAAAATGTCAAATTGTCAAAGCTTCTCACCCCCCCCCCCACCCCCATCTACCTCTCGTGCCATGAAACTTCCCACATTAACATATGTACTTTCACCTTTTTCAGCTCCATTCATTTCGCTGGTTTGTGTCAGTTCAATGGAACACTCATCAGTATCTATAGATGTGCACTAAAGTTGGGCAGCTCTTTCAAATCCGTGTGATGTTCTTGAATCAGACCGTACAAAATGAGAGGGTTTTTACGGTCAATACCGGAGTGTGATGACAGGAACACATGTGAGTTTCTCCCTGAATTATGTTATCTTCAAGCTTCTCTCTTACTGTTGGAGATAAAAATCAATATATATATATATATATATATATATATATATATGTGTGTGTGTGTGTGTGTGTGTGTGTGTGTGTGTGTGTGTGTGTGTTTCTAAATAATGCAGGTTGTGTGTGTGTGTGTGTGTGTGTGTGTGTGTGTGTGTCTGTGTGTGTCTGTGTGTAATTTGTATATTGTGACAGAAAAAACAAAAAACAAAACAAAACAAAACAAAAAAACAACAACCAACAAACAAAAAACCATCATGCTTTCAGCTGTATTGCGTCGTAAAAGAAAAACGTCCTCAATTTCTGCATTTATTTTACATTTGACCTATTTTGAAGCGTCTACGTGGTACGCTTTGCTTGTATATGTACAATAGCTGTTAGTATACAGGCTGTTGCATTGTTTCAAACAGTACCTAGACGACGAAGATCCAGTGGAGCATCCTGAACGAAAACGTCGAAGTCTGTCTCGCCAAAAGAGGTTTGTGTCAACAGAGAGGACGTATGTCTGGCCAAAAGGCATCGTCCCCTTTGACTTCAACATGAACACCACCAGTAAGTGAAATAGCGGAGTGGGAAGGAGAGAGAGAGGTGGGGGGGTGGGGTCGTGGGGGGTAGGGGGGAGAGAGATATATATAGAGAGAGGGGGGAGGGGAGAGAGAGATAGAGAGGGGGGAGGGGGAGAGAAACAGCGAGAGGGGGGGAGGAGGAGAGAGAGAGGGGGGGGGAAGGGAGAGAGAGAGAAGGAGGGAGGAGGGGGAGAGAGATAGAGAGGGGGAGAGGAAGAGAGAGAGAGCGGGGGAAGAGAGAGGGGGAGGGGAAGAGAGAGAGAGAGAGGGGGGGGGGAGGGGAGAGAGAGAGAGGGAGAGTTTGAAGTTGGGTCATGCCCAGATTTAGCAACCTGAATTTCTGGAGGTAAATGAATGGCACATTTCGTGTCTTTTTCAATGCAGGCATGAAGTATAACATAAATAACAATCATTTGACCATTGCCATCCACTCTGAGTAGGCAAGTTGTGGCGTAAATCGCCTGAAAATCCAACGTCATAACCCTTTACGAACCCGATAACGACATCACACGCTTTCCTGCAAATGCATATTTTGGCGGCTGTACAGGAAAGCGTGCATGTCGTTATCAGGATAGTATTGGGTTACGACGGTGGTTTTTCAAGCAATTTTTCCACAATTTACCAACTCGGAGTGGATAACAAAGGTCAAATGATTGTTGTTTATGTTATACGTCATGCCTGCCTTGCAATATACACAAAATACACCGTGCATACAGCTCCAGGAATTTAGGTGGCTATAATTGGACATTACCTGTTACCGTTTTGGTCTAAACCTATTGGAACCAGCCACGTTCTAATGGATTACTCTGAAAAGGCCTGATCAGTGTGTTGGGTTTATGTGAAGTTCCCCCGCCTGTCTTTTGTTTTCAAAGGTTATCAACATTTAATACAAAACCCATTTTAATTAAGGGTTTTTTGAAAATCTGTTTTTTTCCCCCCTCATGATTACATTACTGGATGAAGCGCGTTGTCACAAGTGAGTCTCGAAGGCCTTGCCTCTCTTGTTTTATGGTGTAGCACTCTTTGATATCTCCTTGAAACTGAAAAGGGAATTTTACACTAAAAAAAAAAAAAAGGTAATGCCCTGGACATTGTGTCATTCGTATGTTTGGTTTAATTCTTGTTCCATAGCCCTCACCTTCCTCCAGTTTTTATACGTTTGATTGGCAGATGAGTACTACAGATTCGAAGCACTGGTTGCGATGACCAGGTATCACAAGTACACCTGCATCCGTTTTGTACCCTGGGTGCTGGAGGAAACCAAGGCGAAGTACGGACTGGATGAAGAATCTCACATCACCATTACCAAAGTAGACGGGTAAACATGCGAATCATCTGCAGTATGTGTTATCCACGTCGTTAGAGAATGGTACCATGTGACAGAGTGGAGTGATGGCCTAGTGGTAACGCATCCGCCTAGGAAGCGAGAGAATCTGAGCGCGCTGGTTCGAATCACGGCTCAGCCGCCGATATTTTCTCCCCCTTCACTAGACCTTGAGTGGTTGTCTGGACGCTAGTCATTCGGATGAGACGATAAACCGAGGTCCCGTGTGCAGAATGAACTTAGCGCACGTAACAAGCCACAGCAACAAAAGGGTTGTTCTTGGCAAAATTCTGTAGAAAAATCCACTTCGATAGGAAAAACAAATCAAACTGCAGGCAGGAAAAAATACAAAAAAATGGGTGGCGCTGTAGTGTAGCGACGCGTTCTCCCTGGGGAGAGCAGCCCGAATTTCACACAGAGAAATCAGTTGTGATAAAAAGAAATACAAATACAAATAATCATTCTGAAATACACGTTAGGCTTTAGCCGATATTCCAATCAAACGGAGCAGCTTGCATGCAGGTCCTACGTCATCACTGAATAAGACAGAAAAGTTTACATATGAGAAAGTCTCCCACGGTAGTTCACACTGTTTTCTGTGATGAGGGATTGGAAATTTGAAAACATGTGACTGAAATCAATTATCAATCAACTATTTTCAATTATCAGTTATTTAATCTTAGTCATGGTTGCAGTTAAACTGATTGACAGACTGAACACTTCCTGTTTCGGAGATAAGCCTATGTTAATT
>NC_134897.1:37497631-37507631 GCF_041734735.1 Babylonia areolata
TCAATTCAGGGCATAGCCCCATTTGAATAGGGGCAATAGCAGAATTAGTATGTATCATTGTAACTGAAATATTCATACGAACAGCACAGCTTCTTCCCAAGCAACCGACCAAGAATTAGATAACAAGTGTCTTTCCCAGCTGAAATACTTTGTAAGGATACAAATGCAAAACCACGTACAATGTCTTCATCATTCGATATCATCAACAAACAAAGTGGAAATAAATTTTCATCATTCGATATCACCAACAAAGTTCAAATAAACATGCATATACAATGGCTTGAAGGTCTTTCAGAACAGATTTCGAAACAAAGAGAACTTAATCTTCTCTGGATTCCTTGAACAAAGGATACAAGAACTCAGAAGGGCACATGGGTTTTACAGGCGGTTTGTATGTATGTGTAATTCAGAAAGATCCAATCTAAATCTAATAAATGTAAGTCGCAGATGCCTTTACTCCATTTCCTACCTACTCCTTGACTTTCTCATGTGTGTCTGCTTGTTTTACATTTATTTGTTTATTTGCTTATTTTCTTATTTATCATCAGTATTGTCTTTTTATTTTATTTTTATTTATGGTTATTTTCATTATTATTAATTCATTTTTATTGTTAAAAAAATTGTTGATTATTATTATTATTATTATTATTATTATCATTATTTTGTTTTGTTCTTGTTGTTGTCGTCGTCGTCATTATCATCATCATTATTATTATTATATTACTATTATTATGTGTGTTTTTTTCTCTCTTTTTTTTTCTCAAGGCGTTGGGTGACGCTGCTGGTCAGGCATCTGCTTGGCAGATGTGGTGTAGCGCCGGTATATGGATTTGCCTGAACGCGCAGTGACGCCTCCTTGAGCTACTGATACTGATACTGATTTCTCATGCATACTCAAGTCCAAGTTCAGATAAACATAATTTATTCGTACAATCGACACCCAATTAATTTCGCCTCTTAGCAATACAGCATGATGTAGGATTAATTTTACTTGGCAATAGATCATTCTTCACTTTCATTAACTCCAGTCGTGTCGGGCGTGCCGTCGACAACTCAGTTTACTTCGCCTCTTAAAAGTATATGTCTTACAGCATTATTGGCAATCGGTCATTCTTCAGTTACATTAATTTCAGTCGTGTCGTGTCGTGCTGTGCCGTGCAGTGTAGTGTTTTTGTGTAGTGTAGTGTAGTGTGTGTGTGTGTGTGTGTGTGTGTGTGTGTGTGTGTGTGCGTGCGTGCGTGATTGTGTGTGTGTGCTTTGTCAACTCGCTTATCTACCTGTTTTTTTGTTGTTGTTGTTTTTTGGGTTTTTTTTTAAACGTGCATGCCTGTAATTATACCCACCAGTCTCCTTATCTTTACCTGTCTGTCTGTCTGTCTGTCTGAAGCTTTAACCTGGTTTTCTCCTCCTTGTGTCAACAGGTAAGGGATGGACTTACAACGAGAGAGCTGAGGGCACAGAAGTGTATCAGTATGACACGACCAACACTATGCACTACGGGGGCTCGGTAACGTTATCCTGTGTATCACTTTAAAACGTTTGGCGTTGCTCTTCTTCTCGTTCGTATATATTCGTGCAGCGATCAAAATTAATGTGGGATTATTTGACTGACAAACCCTGCTGCACTATATCGTCTTTTCACTAGACACGTACGCCGCGTTCTTTCCCGAATACAGCGCGCCCCAAAACACTCTTATAATTATTCATAATGGGGTGTGAAGAGCGAATGAGGGATGGTGGGGTTTTGTTAGTTCGCACCCATTCGTGGAAGACCGTGCAAGCGCTTCAAGGACACCTTGAAGACAAACCTCAAAGCCTGTGACATAGACATCGCTTCCTGGGAAACTGATGCCCTTGACCGCTCTCGCTGGAGGATGCTGTGCTCTAGTGGCATAAAGACGTTTGAAAACAAGAGAACGCTGGCCATTAAGGAGAAGCGTGAGCGAAGGAAGCAGGGCTCAACTTCTGGAGACGTTTTCCCTTGCAACACCTGTGGGAAGTGCTGCGCATCCAGAATCGGCCTCTTCTCCCATATGAGGACACACACCGACAGATAAGCCTGCCTGCCTACTCATCCGTCGGATCGACGGGAGACTCCATCATCACATCCATGCTCTTTCAACATACGATGATGCTGATTTTTTTATTTAAAAATTTTTTTTTTATAGATTGATCTGAATGACATTGATTATATATTGCAACGTGTCGAGTAACACCGTTATTTATTATTTCATTTATTATTTTTAATTCTTAGTTTTACTACATATTATCATAAAAATGCCTCACGGAGATAGGCCGTCCAAAGAAAGTGGGTGGGGGGTGGGATTGTTTAATACTATCACCACGAGATCGGTTGGCAGCGAAAATATCATTTTTAAAAACATTATTATTAATATTAGTAGCAGTATAATTACTATTATTTATCATCATTCTTATTATCATTATCAGTACTACTAGTAGTAGTGATACCAGTAGCAGTAGTGGTATCTTAATTTTGAATGCTAGCTTTATCGTTCTACCAACTTCACTAATCAGGCACCCATGAATTCCTTGCGTCCCATAACTAGCGGAAACAAGTTTTGATTAAAACAACTTACATTACGTTCACACAAACGTGAAACAGCTTGCCATTAACGCAAAGACAAACATTTCATCAACTCCTCTTGTCTCCGAGAGCTTGAGCGGTGGTCTAAAGTGTTTGTCCTCCGAATGAGACGTTAAAATACATGTACAGAATTGCACTTCGCCTACGTAAAATAACCCAGAGGCAACTTAAACAAAAACGCTGTCCTTGATAACTCTTTCCATAAAAAAGTCCATTTCCATAAGAAACAAACAATAGAGACACAATATAAACTTAAACTCCTCTTCTTCCCCACCTCACTTTTTTTTCTTTCTTTTTTTTTCGTCTTTGACCGTGACTTTTCAGTTTTTGGAGGTGTTATTACATGTTAGAACTACAACGAGGAAAGCTTCTCATATATTATTTTCATTATTTTGATAGATATAGAGGTGGGTTTTTTGTTTTTGTTTTTGTATGTTTATTTTGTTTTTGTTGTTTTCAACCCACAAAAATAATTTGCGAGGCCGGTTACGAGCTCACCCGCAATAGTCAGATTTATGGACTAAGGGAGGCAATCAACGTTTTCAGTTCAGCCTTGTCTGCTTCTCTCCCTTGGACCGTCAAACACTCTTTCGTGAAATTTGTGTCGGAACTCATTATAATAGTGTGCCTGTTTCACGTGTATTCAAGATAGGACAGACAGTGCATAGTACGGTGGTTTGTGAAGTCGACGGAAGACACCTAAATGAGGTTTTCCCTTCCAGAATTTGTGACATGATATTTGCATTTCGTTCCCGCGAGTAAAACCCCCCGGTGCTTAAAAATTCTCTCTCTCTCTCTCTCTCTCTCTCTCTCTCTCTCTCTATATATATATATATATATATACATATATATATACATGTGTGTGTGTGTGTGTGTGTGTGTGTGTGTGTGTTTGATATATATATATATATAAATATAAATATATATATATATATATATATATATAGAGAGAGAGAGAGAGAGAGAGAGAGTAAACAAAGCCCAGTACAACACAAAGATCGTAGATATTTTACATGAATCAGATCGTCAGCTTATATATATATATATATATATATATATATATATATATATATATATATATGTACACATATATAATACCAATATATATATTTAACATTGCAAAATTATTCATTGCCAACCCATGGCGTCTTGCTGGGCGCACCACACAAATCTAAGATATCCAACTAAGATCGTCTTTCACATGTGTGAGACAAGATATCTTATTATCTCCCTTCCATTCAAACGAGTAAAGATACAACTATTGCCCAGACAGACAACGACAGACAGCTTATACTTATTGTACAGAGCATCCATTCAAACATGACACAAGCGTTGTCTGGCGATTTTCACTGAAAAATGAATCCTCACTGTGCAGTTGTATACCAAGTTTATGTAATACTTTACTTCCCTCTTTTCTTTAACGTCTTTTCACTCTCTCTTTTCATGTATGTATGTATGTATGTATGTAGATAGATAGATAGATATGCATATAGACAGATAAATATGAATATAGATATAGATATATTTACACACACACACTACTATCTAAACATATTCTTGCACTACTTGAATAGATGCGCACTGTCCGTGATATAAAATTACATGCAGTTAGGTTTCAATTCTTCAGCTTTTTCTGATCGTACTGCATCGATGATTCTGTAGCCTTTATATTCTTGAGTCAGTCACACGGGCGTGAAGCTGACCGTGTTAAGCCATTGTGAAATAGATCTGATGCAATGAAACATGTGCTCTGGAGAGAGACATTGATTGGAAGAAAAATCGGAAAAACCCGAAATTCGTTTTTGTTTGTTTGTTTGTTGTTGTTTTTTGGTTGTTTTTTTTTGTTTAAGTCCGGAAAGCTTACACGTGACAGAAAACCTACTTATCATTTTGCTGCATGTGATTCCATTAAAACTGTTGTTAATATTTCTGTTTCTAGGTATTCAAAATCCTCTATGAAGACCTGAGGCCGCTGATCACTTTCAGCAACCAGTACTACTTGTACAAGGATGTGTCTCTCAACCACCAGTGCAAAGGTGAGTTGCGCATGTTCTTTTAGTTTGTTTTCTTTGAATTGATGTTACTGAAAAAGAAAGAAAAAACACACCAACATCTATCTATCTATCCACACACACACCGTGGTGTGTCCATCGAGATCGATGATGACCATCGTTGTCATCCAGCTGGGGGATGGGGGGAGGGTGGTGGTGGGGTGGGGGGGAGGATGCTCATGAATCTATCTGTGAATGCGCAGATGGCTGAATAGTCCAAATGTTCGCTGACAGTTGGGGCAGACAAAGACAGGCATATCATTGTCAGGGAGCTTGTTTGCCCGTGACTTTCTGGCCTGCCTCTTCTGAACAGCTGCAGCAGTCCTGTTGGCCTCGCACAACTTAGCGCCTTTGTGCACAGCAGCGCGCCATTTGTCACGGTCCACTGCAGATTCCTCCCAGGAGTCAGGGTTGATATCAAACGCTTTAAGAGAGACTTTCAGAGTATCTCTGAAGCGCTTCTTCTGACCTCCGTGTGATCTCTTCCCTTGTTGCAGCTCGCCATAGAAGAGCTTTTTGGGCAGCCGATGGTCACACACACACACACACACACACACACACACACACACACATATATATATATATATCGATATTATTCATATCAACAGCACAGCAACGTCTGCTTTGAAATGTATGGAACATTTTATAATATACATGAAGTGAAAATGTCTTCTTCTTTTTTTCTTTTTTTTTTTTTTTTTTTGACAGACATTTAAAATTCACAGTGGCGAGATTCAGGTTAGTTATAACAGACATTGCTAATGTTTTAGGAAACATACTGACGTTGGGAAAAATCAAGCGTATCGAGATTTTTCAAAATTAAACATAGTCAGGCTCCTAACACGATTCTGAGTCAACAAATGACCGGTACTCGAAAGCTGTCGAGATTCTTTCAGTACTTAAAAAAAAAAAAAAAAGTACACTCAAACGTGATAAATAATACTTTTCGCAGTAACCAAGCAAGCAGGCAAATTTTCGTTCAGTTGTGTAATATTTCTGATCATTCTACCCAGAGTTGTACTGCTCCAACTTCACGGATGGATGCCACAACGGGGGCTTCGTGACACTTGTGGATGACCAGTGTTCCTGTCTCTGTCCCCCTGGGTTAGACCCCAGTACAGGCTGTGCTACCACCATCACACAAGGTAAACAGCCGCTTGCTGAGGGCGATGTAATCACTGGCTATAACAATGAATGAATGAATGGTATGGGTACTTATCCACCGCCTATCGTCGGTCGGAGACCAAGTTCTCTAAGCGCTCTACAAACTCGGGGTCATTCGAACAACAGGCTGTGCTACCACCATCACACAAGGTAAACAGCTGCTTGCAGAGAGTGGTGTGATCACTGGCTATAACAATGAATGATATGGATACTTATCTAGTACCTATCGTCGCTCGGAGACCGGGCCCATCCTACCACCGAACATTAAGAGCAGTAGGTTCATGAATAAGAGACGGGCGCAATAGCCGAGTGGTTAAAGCGTTGGACTGTCAATCTGAGGGTCCCGGGTTCGAATCACGGTGACGGCGCTTGGTGGGTAAAGGGTGATTTTTACGTCCCAGGTCAACTTATGTGCAGACCTGCTAGTGCCTGAACCCCCTTCGTGTGCATATGCAAGAAGAAGATCAAATACGCACGTTAAAGATCCTGTAATCCATATCAGCGTTCGGTGGGTTATGGAAGCAAGAACATACCCAGCATGCACACCCCCGAAAACGGAGTATGGCTGCCTACATGGTGGGGTAAAAACGGTCATACACCTAAAAGCCCACTCGTGTGAATACGAGTGAACGCAGAAGAAGAAGAAGAAGAAGAAGAAGAAGGAGACCAAGTTCTCTAAGCGCTTTGCAAACTCGGGGTCATTCGAACAACAGGCTGTGCTACCACCATCACACAAGGTAAACAGCTGCTTGCTGAGAGCAGTGTAATCACTGGCTATAACAATGAATGATATGGATACTTATCTAGCACCTATCGTCGGTCGGAGACCGGGCCTATAGGTTCATGAATAACAGACGGGCGCAATAGCCGAGTGGTTAAAGTGTTGGACTGTCAATCTGAGGGTCCCGGGTTCGAATCACGGTGACGGCGCCTGGTGGGTAAAGGGTGGAGATTTTTACGTCCCAGGTCAACATATGTGCAGACCTGCTAGTGCCTGAACCCCCTTCGTGTGCATATGCAAGAACAAGATCAAATACGCACGTTAAAGATCCTGTAATCCATATCAGCGTTCGGTGGGTTATGGAAGCAAGAACATACCCAGCATGCACACCCCCCGAAAACGGAGTATGGCTGCCTACATGGTGGGGTAAAAACGGTCATACACGTAAAAGCCCACTCGTGTGCATACGAGTGAACGCAGAAGAAGAAGAAGGAGACCAAGTTCTCTAAGCGCTTTGCAAACTCGGGGTCATTCGAACAACAGGCTGTGCTACCGCCAGCACACAAGGTAAACGGCTGTTTGCAGAGACCAGTGTAATCACTGGCTATAACAATGAATGAATGATTGATTGGTATGGATACTTATCTACTGCCTATCGTCGGTCGGAGACCAAGTTCTCTAAGCGCTCTACAAACTAGGGGTCATTCGAACAACAGGCTGCCTTCTTTGGTAGAGCCGACTGACAGCTGCCATTGGGCGCTCATCATTCGTTTCCTGTGTCATTCAATCAGATTTCAGGCACGCACACATACTCATTCAGACAGACATGTAACATTTTACGTGCATGACCATTTCTTAGAAATTATTTTATGTACCCCACCATGTAGACAGCCATATTTCGTTTTCGGGGGTGTGCATGCTGGGTATGTTCTTGTTTCTAAAACCCACCGAACGCTGACATTGATTACAGGATCTTTAACGTGCGTATTTGATCTTATGTGTGCCTATACACACGAAGGGGGGTCATGCACTAGCAGGTCTGCACACATGTTGACCTGGGAGATGGTAAAAATAACTTCTTGTAGCAACCTGTTCGCACTCCCGTTTTTTTTTTTGTTTTTTTTATTTGTTTTTTTTAACTCTGGGGTCATGTCTGCCTAGTCCAGAACAACCTTCCCTGGCGTCAATACCAGACTTAACTTGGAATGAGTTGACGGAGGTAAACTCCAACGATCAGAACTGACCCACCCACCCCACTCATCCACCTCACGCTCCCCGGTCCCCTTGTTGGGTTTTTACCTTTCACCGCAATATTTATCTATCTATCTATCTATCTATCTATCTATCTATCTATCTATCTATCTATCTATCTATATATATATATATATATATATATATATATATATGGTACCCTTGGGAGATTGATTTGGCCCAGTGAAAGTCAATGCCGGATACTACTAACGCCCCCCATGTTTGTTTTCCTTCAGCAGTAATGGAGAGGATGTGGTGCGCCAGTTATATGGCCAGCCCAGAACTTGTACAATAGCTTGATTCAACTCACAGAAAGAGGGTTTAGTCTCAACTAGTCAAAGGGGAGGGGAGGGGAGGGGGATCTATCTTGATCAGCCACAAACGGCCCCACCCATACCCTCCGCACACACACACACACACACACACACACACACACATATATAATAAATATGTCACGGCTCGTGACGTTTTCTATGCATGTGTTCATGTACAACTCTCTTTTCCATCCCTTCTCCCCCTTTCTCTCCCCCCCTCCTCTCTCTCTCTCCCTTCTCCCCCTCTTTCCATCCCTCTCCTTCACCTCCCTCTCTCTCCTTCGTGCTTTTACACGTGCATATCTGAGGATATGTGTATGTCATGTCCCTTCCCCTGAACGTTTTGTGAACTGTGTGAGTTCAGAAGTCTATATGGTGGGGAGAGAAAGATTTCTCTGGGCTTTTGATGCCAAGCTCTGTCAAGAGACGGATCACCGTTCCAGCGAGGGAGCTGTTGGGTGTCGTCCTACAGAAGTAGTGGGGTGTGTACGTTGTCACCCCCTTCTTTCTGTGTGTGTGTGTGTGTGGGTCTGTGTTTCACCCTGGGCAGCGGTGTGCCCATTTACCTGGTGACAGGTGAGGGAGTCTGTGTTTGTCTGAGTAACATTAATGTAGTGATGTGAATTGTGATATTGGTTGACATTAAAGTGAGGTTTAGGTTACTTGCAAGGTCGGGGTGGGGTTGTTTTTTTTAGTGGAAATCTTTTAAATCCAGCATTCTTTTATCTCTAAATATTTGGGGGGGATTAGTAAATTTGTTGTGTTTAGGTGTATCATTTTTGCCATAATTATATTCAGCTCGGATTGTTTCAGGTCTGTAATGGTGATTGTCTAATTGCAGTATGTAAATTTTCCCAAACATTTTTGGTGGGGATGGAAATGTGATGTAATTGTAATGTAGCCCGACTGGTGCTGTTTATATTATTCGGAACTAGTATGATGGAAACTGAAATATTGTTATTGCCATTTGTGGTTAGCGTAATGTATATTGCTTTAGGAAGAGATGAGTGGGGAGGGGGTGGGGGGGGGAATGTACTCTTTTGCAATTAGTAAAAAAGAACATAGTCAACAGAGCCAGCGAGGTGTTACAGGTTTTCCTGTTTCCCTCCCTTCCGTGCCACTGCCTTCGACGGATCTCCGGGACAAGTCTGGAATGGTCCTAGTCCCCCTTCTAACGTGTCACCCCGAAACTCCCTCACTCCCGTTCCCGTTCCCACTTTCCCACTGTCCCTCTTGCCCGACCAGCTCCAGCCAACAAACTACCAGCGTGGTCCGTCTTTGGCTGTCAGCAAATGTCTGAACTCTGGCTTCGTGTTTGAGCAGAACTGGCGCTGCAGTTGACAGCAAATTGTATTGTGCAGTAGTTAGAGGTTATTTTGTGTGTGTGTGTGAGTAATGCTTGGGTTTGAGGCGTTCATTTATTTATGTATGTTTACATGACCATAGTAAAACGAGCTGAACTTTTCTGTGTCTCCGTGTTTGTGTTGTCGGGACGTTAGTTAGTCTGGGAAGGGGCGGGGGTTCATGGCCAACCCCTTACGGGTTGTGACTATATATATATATATATATATATATATATATATATATATATGCAGACAGAAGGTCAGAGAGAGAGAGAGAGAGAGAGAGAGAGAGAGAGATTGGGGTGAACTGTCCTTGACAATATTTTTCATAAAACAGT
The DNA here is from genome assembly GCF_041734735.1 of Babylonia areolata. Taxonomy (NCBI): domain Eukaryota; kingdom Metazoa; phylum Mollusca; class Gastropoda; order Neogastropoda; family Buccinidae; genus Babylonia; species Babylonia areolata. The sequence goes on from NC_134897.1 coordinate 37,507,419, forward strand.
AGGTATGCTTTGATCCAAAGAAACCCAAATCCTCATCAACTGATATATATATATATATATATATATATATATATATATATATATATATATATATATATATAAAGTTGCATTCACAAAGCAAAACAAAAAAACGAAAACGGAACACACACACACACACACACACACACACACACACACACACACACACACACAAATACATAAAATGAAATAAAA